>NW_026521904.1:1517500-1562500 GCF_021234435.1 Artibeus jamaicensis
ATGTTACTATTTAGAAAACTTTGTAGGCTGCTATATGTTATTTCATTAATGGTCTTTATCTTATAAGAATACACAATATAAATATAGTGATGATAGATGTGGTAAGGCAAATCATTAGAGTAAGAAGAAGTTATGTTCCTGTAAGAGGCAAAGTTAGAAATATAATTGTTGGTGACTACTCCTTGTATTGGAAATAAGATTCTTGTAATCTACTTCTCATCTATAGCTATCAGTCCAAAAAAGAGAAGGTACAATTCAAACCACACAAGAACCAGTCCTTAACTTTTGGAAAGATGTTTTGAATGGGGTAAACTCAATAACAGAAAAGAGAATTCTGATGGAATGCCAAGAGTCTGGAAAGACAGTATGCTTTTCCGTTTGACGAGATGACCATGGGGGGAGGGTCATTTAAGAGGGAGCAGAAGTGTATTTGGGAAAAAGACAGAGGTTTTGGCCTTCTAGGAAACTTGAAGTCGCTATATACAAATTTGGTCTCTCTTGGATGGTGCAGGACCTTAAAGAAAAGGATGTTATCAGAAGCAAGGATAAGACTTTTCTGTCAGTGGCAATTTTATTCACAGGGACAGGGCAATGCAGTGTCAAATAAGGGAGATGGGTTCTGGATTCTGATTGCTTGAGTTTAAATCTACCTTTTATGACCAGCTGTGCATTCTTAGGTATGTTAACCTCTCTAAGGACCAAGGACCTTGTTGGTAAGAGGAAAAGCATCTGGGAACCTAACTTGTGGACTGGGCATAGAAGTAAATGAGACAGCATAGGTAAATAGAGTGTTTCATATAAGCATAGTACGTTGTAAGCACCTATTTAATGTTAGATCCTTTTATTTGCATTCATTAATACATTTTCAATAACTTTCCAAGTTGTAAGCAAGATGCAGAAATCAGGAGCAGAGTAAATGGAAGAAAGAAAGCTGAATGGAGAGAAGAGAAATTGCAGATGAAAAATTTCTTGGTGCTTTAGTTGCTACAGAGCATATGAGTAGAACTGTCCTATAACCTCCTTTAGATACTAATGTCTCATCAGGTCAGGGGCACAAAAAAGTCAACCACAGAGGTCATTTCAGGATTGGCTGTGTGAATAATTTTGAATGGACATCACAGTTGATACAGCTCTCTCTTTTCCAAAGGAACAAAACAGAAAGCAGTGTCCTTAGCGAGAATGAGCACTCTCTAGGACGAGTTTCAGGGCCTGTTAGAAATGCCCACTAGTTTCAAGTTCCAGTTTAGTGGGGGATACCCACTAAACTGCAGTGCATTGCATAGATAGTCTATAGTTACAGGCAGCCAATTTTCAGAGAGTTCATTTGATAATAAAAATATGCTCACAATCAAAATACAGGGTCAGACACAAATAACGCCCCTTTTTATTTCCAAACTCATAAGCATGTAACATAACAATATCACACTCAAGCACACCATATGACACTTTAGATGAAATGTTCAAATTAAAACTATAAATTATTACACCCATGTTATTACCCTACCAACCACATTCAAGTAGGCCTTACTTTTGCTGGACCCTGTATATTAATTCTGCATTATTAATGGACAATCTGAAAGAATAAAATAAATGTTCAGCTATAACACTATGTAAAAAACAGAATCTGGGAGTGAAGGGTGGGGAATTTTGACCTATACCTTGCACTAAATCTCCTGAGGTTTCACTGCTAAGCATTTAGTAAATTCAATTTAAACAGGAACGGGCTTGGACATTCACCTCTTCTTCACTTGTTTGATTGGTTTGCCCTATTCAAATCAAGACATCCTGGATTTAAATTTCCACACGAATAAAATTCAGAAAAAAACATCCAAAATGACATTGAATGATGAAAGTTTTTTTAGGGTAAATTTTTTTCTAATGTTGAGGTTCATGATTCACCTGGCAGCTAGAATGGTAACTGAAGTTATAAATGGAAGCTCTGTGGTACGAAAAACATTATCATGTAACTGAGAATAAAATTGACTAGTAATTTATTTAAAACTTCCACTTTATCTGTTTAAAAGCAGAAACATTTTTATTACTTTTCTAAATAAGGTGGGTTTAAAAGCACCTACCTCGATGTCTCAATAGAGAAAGTACTCAATAAATGTCAGATTTAAATTTTAGTGGAATACAAATGAGTTCTTAGCAGAGTCTAATAAGGGTTTCAGACTTTTTATTTCTCAATGCTTGTTTGTGACAATTCATCCTATCGAAGTCAACATTTATGTGGTGTTTTTTTGCTTCTGCCCCAAGCCCAGGTCCCAGGAAAAGCAAGCAAGCAATACACCATTGGCAAAGAAAATTTATCATGTCTGCCTAAGAATAAGTTAAACAGGTCAAGGAAAAGGGTACAAGATCACAAAAATAAGTAGCTCATAAATTCATTCTTAAATCAAACTCTTCTGTATGTTAACTTGTGGACATGTAATAAGCACTTTGTCAATGATACATTCATAATCAACATATTATCAAACGATGACTCAACTTCATTTCCCAACCTTAGAAGCACTGTTTTCACTTATAATTTTCTTAGTATTACATTCTCAAAGTATACTGGTGATTAATACAAAGAAATAAAAGGCTTGTAGGGCCCAATTAGGGAAGGAAAATGGACTATAGTTCCACACATATCATGAAGATAGAAAAATTTATGAAGAACTTCACTTTGATGAAAGCTAATACACTGACAGTAGTAACGACATGAAATGTTTGGTCAAGAGACCAAAAAGTTAACACACCGGAAACTGACAAGCTGGAAAGCCAACAGGAGGATAATTAATCACACTGCTAGAGAAACCATTGGATGGTTAGCATCTTGTTGCTAGGCATTGTTTCTAGGCAACACATCTTCTGACATCTTAAAGGACCAGAATATTTTTACTTTTAAAAATACAGTTTATTTTTTGAATTGATTATGCATATTTGTGTTCGTCAACTTTTGGGTCTCTCAACTATCTGTATGCCTATGAAATTTATGGACTATGTAATTTATAAAAAAATATTGACTGGATGTCAATATGTATGATAGCCCTCACTAAAATAAAAGTTTTACACTCACCATGTAGTAAATGATAGAGTTTGCATATGGTCATATAATAAAACCAATCAGAGAGGGAAAGATGCCTTCAGTGATGTGCCTATTGTAGCTGAATAATGAAATAAAAATATATTTGAGGTTGATTAAAATATTAAAGTAAATTTAAGTATGAAAATATCTTTACTCTAAAAATACTTAAATAGGACTTGGTACTAGAAAAAATATCTATGATATTTATTAAAAAAGACAAATGTAGGAAAATTTTGACATACCAAACTGAATTCTATCACACAAGCATAAAAACTATTGGGATCTGCTATTCAAATTAGGTTGTCATTCAAGTACCTTAGGTTGAACTACTAAAATAACAGCAATGAATATCAGACACTTGAAGGAAAACAAGCTGGATTGGAGTAAGAGCATTGTTATTTGTCAACCTTGTTCTCTTCACATTACCCTCAACACTTCATGTTATAGAACTCACGCAACATACCTCCTCCCCCTGCCACTCTCAAGCTCATTCTGGTCCCTGGTGCTGCCTCCTGCACATGCCCAGTGAGGAAAAAGGGAAGATGATGAGCACAAGTGCTTCCCAAGGGCACCATGTACTTAGACAGCCAGAAGATGACAGAAAGCATACCCATTGCTTGTTTTTTTCTTTTTCTTCTTTTGTCTCTTCATCACTTTTTCCCCCTAAAGCACTAACGTTAGGTTAATTTTTCCCTCTGTATTAAAATGTTTGACATTAGACTTCCTGTTTTAAAATGAGAGTTTTTCTATAATTTTTTCCTGCCAATATTTTGACTGAAAGCCTACACTCTTTCTTTCCCCATCTATGATCAGTGCAGCATGCCAAGTTTCTAGTGGAGAAAAGTTGGAGGTGGGTTAAAGGCAGGGATGAGGCCCACTTCCTCTGCTGTGAAGGGCGGAGGGACAAGGGGGAGAGAGGGAACACAACGTCGCTCCCGCAGAGAGTTGTAGATCAGATCTCGGATCGTGGCAACACATTTTGCTTCACATTATGGTACTTTACCTTTCTTCTTAAAAATTAACCCACTTTCTTTCTACTCAAAGGGAAGAACTATGTTGCCATCTTTTCAACTCTATAATTTTTCTGTATTAGAAATAAACTAATGAAATTTGGAAAGTTTTATTTTAATCTTCTAAATGTAAGTCATTTCAGTAGCTCATTTGACCAATTACATACACCTTTTCTTTCATAGCAATAGCACTTTTATTTTATTCAAAATATGGGTAATTTATAAACCCTAAATAGAATCACCCACAAATCATGGCTTACTTAATTTTTGTATGAAGAAATTAATATAGCATTGACTGAACTTTTTGGTATCAATTTTTTTCATATATAGTTCATTCATTAGAAGATATTTTAAATACCTGGCTTGGGTCGTGCCATTTCACTGCCCTGGCCATTTAAATATTCCTTTGACATGATTTGTGAATTTGGCATACAGACTAACTCAGAAGACAGAAAGATAAGCACAGTCACAAACACATAAGTGATCCAATAAACAGGCAACAAAAAAGTCTTACTGAGCTAGGCAAAAGCATTATTTCTTCCTTGTTGAAGGTATCAGCATATGCTGCATCTTATGTTGCACAAGTGTACTCATTAAATATTATGAAATGTACAGCAGGCCAGGAAGCTCTAACTAGCTAGTCAAAGTCACTCATACCTGTGTGTTCGTATTTGTGTCGCAGAAGGGAACTGCTTTTCTGGAATGTCTTGTCACATAAGTCACACGCATACATGCCACTCTCTGTCTTCTTGATCTTCTTTCGAGACAGACAGGAGTCGGAGTCTGTCATGTCATCTAGGCCTGACATGTAGTCTTGTGCTCCATCAAGCAATTCTCCCTGTGATATAATCAAATAGTTTAACACAGTCTCTTCTCTTTGTAGTTATACCAAACAACCTCACAGAGGTTGGAGAACATCATAGTACTTGCTATTAATTAATGTAATTATTGTGTATTAAACTTTTTACTTTCCACAAACAATACATGATGTATCACATTTCAACAAAAATATAAACTTTGTCTGCCCTAGAAGGTAAAGCTGATTGTTTTTCAGGGATAGAAAATGGTTAACTTTGAAGGTGAGAAAAAATGAAAATTTCAAAACTCCTTAATTTTCTTTACATCAGGAAATATCCATGAGTGAAAACTCAACATCTGAATTTGTGTATTTTCTAGGGTGCTTAATTTTAGAAATGATCTGTAGCTGCAGAAACCCCATTTTAATTGAATTTTATATTTAGGTACAAAATGTTATTATTATGCAATCTGTTTAAATGTATGTCTACCCACTAAAGGCCTCAAGCTCTATTTTTATATTTAATTTTCTAATTTGAAACGGGGAATATTAATAACACTTTTTATCAATGTTCTATCTGTGTTAAAACAGCCTTCAGCATTGAGCAATAATGAATGTGGGTCAGTAAATTATTAAATTTCTTGATATTTATTTTGTCTTGATCCAAAGGAGTGCAAACTTGCATGATAACATACATTTCCATTTGCTAGTCCACAGTTCAGTGTTCTTAGACTACGTTTGCGCTAATTAATATTAAAGAAGATTAAATAGGCTTAAATACATTTATGGAGAGGGCAGCAGTACTGGAAATTGGAATAGTGGGGCAGCTGCTACAGAGGTGCCCTGCTACTTATGCTCTTATTTTGCACACAGGCATTAGTTTCCATGATGTTAAAACATACCTGCTTGTATATTTGAAAAACCATAAGTTATTCACTAGTTTGAAAATTATATAAAAAGTCATGTGGAATGTGCAAAATACTTTTTAAAATACTCTTCAAACTATTCTCAATAAAACCAAGTAATTATCAAAGTTATACATTCAAATTATGGACATCTGTAAAAGTGTATCTGTGGGTTTAGCATCTATGTAAATTATAGCAAATATTGTTATCAAAGTCTAATCCTAAAAGTAGATGGAGAGCTTTAAACAAACCTCAAAACTAAATGTTAAGCTTTTTATCTTTTTTAAGGCAAAGGCAAATGTGCTTAAATACTTTAATGTTCTAATCTTTCTCTATTTAATTTTCTAGTATAGATTCAAGTTAAAACAAACTTCTCTGCTGAAACCATAGCACTCAATTTTTTTACTAACATTTTCCTCTTATAAGCATGTAAACAATATTATTGTATTTTCATCTCCTCTTTTCACAGCAAAAGACATGTCTCATTACCTGAAATCCTTGTTTCCGTTGGTACTTTCTCCTTTGCTGCATATCAGCAAAAGTAGCTGCTCCAGTTGGGTAGGTATAGGCCATATGTGGTAGGAAGCTCATCTGATCCAGTCCCGGGTATGGTCGTAGCCCAGGGATGCTGGTCTGGACAGGTGGCATGAAAGTGGCTGGGGGAAATGCGCTTTGTGGAGGAAGAGCTGTGTATAAAGGTTTGGCACTAAATGGGTTCATGCCGAACACTGCGTTAGTGCTTTTGTTGTCCAGATTATTTGAATTTGAAAACTCCTTCTTGATAAAAGTCAAGTTTAAAGGCTCATCTGAGTTTTCAGATGATGAAGAAATACTGTTATGGTCTAAATTTATGCTGCTAGCTTTTGTTTTGTTCTTTGTGGCTATAATACTTTTGGGTTCCTTCATTTGTTTTGGTAATGACAAGTCCAATGGCTCAGCCTGGAGCTCCTCGGAAGAGAAGCTGTTTGGAGTGTAAGAACTACTGTGGGAGTTTTTAGAAGATGTGGAGGAAAGATTTAGGGGAGAAGGAGTGTTACTCCTTGAGTGGTCCAATTTTTCAACTGTTTTAATATTGGTAAAATGGGAAGGTTTTGTTAGCCTGAGAGGAGGATCACAATTCGTAACACTGTTGTGGAGTTCTGCTATAGATGGTGATGTTATGGAGTCCATGGGCTTTACGGGGGACCTGGGTAATAAAGAGTCTTTAGTGGGAGGGTTACTGCTGGGAGCTAACGGCTTGGAGTTCCTTTCCAGTGATGGAGACCTGGAATTTGAATACTGGTAGACTTTTCGTTGCTCAAACCATTCCTTCACAAATTCCTGAGGAAGGCCCACAGCAATGGAAATTTTCAGCAGTTCATCAGAGTTGGGCTCCATGTTCATAGCATAATATGCTTTAAGTACAGACATGTGGTCCTTGTATGGGTTGATGGGGCTTGTCATTCCTTTCTCAGAAAGTACAGATGACAAGAGGAGGGCTTTATTATCAACAAAAACTCCGGCTTTGTTGGGGGCTATGTTTTCATGAGGTTGCAGGACTGCCTTGATCTCTTCATTCATTTTACAAAGATAACGTTCATGCTGATGCAAAGGAATGGGGCCAGGAAAACTTTCTTTACAGAACTGGCATGAAAATGGAGTGGATATGTTGTGGTTCTCAATCATTTTATCATCGGTGACCAAATCTATTAAAGTACGCAGCTTCTCTTTCTTTATATTACTGATCTGTCTCCTTGAGTCAGTAGTCAAGCTCTGGAGGCAAGCTTTGGCTTCGTTGACTTTTTCTAATGTGTAGTCAATAATACTTTTAGTGGCACCATTATGACTTACTACTGGAAGACCTACGGGTGGAATATTAGGAGAGGTAACTCCTTGTTCCTCAGGTTGAGAACATGGATCCTTCATGTGATAACCTTTCAACTTTGAAATTTCTTCGGCCTTGCAGTCCATTTTTTGCCTGGAAACCGTATTGTCCACAATCTGTAGAACCTTTTGTACCTCACTTAAATTACTATTCATGGTGGGAAATCCAAGTAAAGGGGCATCCATCCCTACACCTAAGTGCTGCATTGGACTCTGAGCAGATGGGTGAACTCCTAAAGGGCTGGTGGCTCCAAGTGCACCATTCATAAAGGGACTAGCGCCACTAAACCCGTGTGTGGCCATAAGAACTTTATAGTCATTGAAGTCTAGTGGTTCTGTTTTAATTTTAAGTAAGCCTGTTTGTTCAGACATACTGAGTGGTTTTCCATTCTCCAATTTGTTTCTTAATTGGGTAATGGCTGAATTAGTAGGAGAGGAAGAAACAGAATTAGGGGAAGAACCCGTCTTGATATTATTTCTCATTCGGCCATTTACAGAGATTAAACCAATACATTTCTTGCTGCTGATGTGTGAACTGTAGGAACCAGAATGGGAGAAACGTTTCTTGCAGTTTGGGCACTCGTAGGGTTTTTCACCTAGAATGACAATTAAAATTAACATTACATGTCTTTGGTTAATGAGTGCAATTGTCTACCAAAACAAGAATCTGTTAAACTAAAGGAAAGGAGCACAGGGAGGTACCTCTACATTCTAGGTGCTTAGATTAGAATTATGTGGCCATAACTGTTTCTGGGCTTTATCTACCCTGAGAAGATATAATTCAAGATGTTAACAGTGGAAGGTGAGGGCTATCTGTGCCTTTTTCCACCAAGATTCCAAATCTTGTCTTGCCATCGGCAGCCTCCTATTTAAACACAGTGTCAGATTAATGTGTGGTCAATAGCACAATAAAGATGTCACAGTATTTAAAGAGAAGTGTAGCCATGGCTTTAATCAACTCTGTGGAGATTCCATTGATTCTACCAATCCAACCAATCCTTTGAATAGCTTCCAATTTGGTAATAAAGTGCTTGGCAGAGCTATCAAAATAGTTATAAAGGAGAGGTCTCAGCCACAGGGTTTTGTTCTGTAATAATATACAGCTCTCAGGAATCAAGGACTATGTATTGTACAAAAGCTCATTTCCAAAATTCTTCAATTTTTTTCTTTCATGGTTAGGTATCAAAAATGAATATCCTTCAGAATGTGACTAGGTTAAAAAAATTTACTCTGGTGAAGGGTTTTTAAAAGGACAAAAAGAAGCTACTATATTTTGTGATAAATCAACACATTTGCGATTTCTGGGACCTATAAGCACTCCTCTCCTTGCTTACTACAAGCTCATGCTATTGGTGGTAACAATAAGGCTCAGGAAGACAAAGCAGACACACATAGTTTGTGACATAAATGAGTAGTTCCAAAAAGCTACAAACAAGACTGTGTAAATTTTAAGCAGTCTTTTAAAACTCCCCTAATGAAACGAAATGCAAATGTGAACACCAGCACCTCTGCTACTCACCGCTGTGAATTCGCAGGTGTTCTTTCAGATGGTGTTTATATTTGAAGGCCTTTCCGCACTCTGTGCATTTGAACTTGCGATTACCTGCTCCTTGGGTCAGCATTTGGTGCTGGAAAAGGAGAGAGACTGACATCAGTTTTGCGCAGGAGGAACAAAGGAAATTTGTTACAAATATTTTTAAAAGGCCTCTTTTTCAGGCAGGCCAAAAGGTTTGAGTGCATGTTTATTTATTTGCCCAGTCTTTCAGAGTTGCCATAAAAGTGATAATGTTGGCAATAAAATTGGAACAAATTAAAAAAAAATGCGCTTTCACATGTGCATCCAACACTTGCTTCAGAATTATCTCTGTAATGTGTCTTCCAAAATGTTTCTTTGAGCCTTTTGAGATGAGAAAACATAATTGTGAAGATGTCTGTGGTTCTCTGTTTACTAAAAATTGTAAAATCTGAACATTCTCTGTTGGAATGCAACTATTTTGTCAAGAAAAAAATTATTATCCTGAATATTCTAAATTGTCCCCCCAATAACTCCTCACACTAATACTTTCATCAAATTTTCCATCTCAAAGTAAAAGCGTATCTTATACTGAAGCAATACCAAATTTGAAGAGGATAGGAAAAACTTCACACAACCAAAAATAAATCCTAAACTATAAATATTTCATTACACGATAAGCATGTTCAAATATCCCCTTCACTGTGCTAGTAGCAAATGTAAACCCTCTTTTTCCCGAGGTGTTGCATATCAGATGTGATTCATTATCAAATGGGAGAGACAACATCTTGGGTTCTAGCTGCTTGAGCAGTTTTATCACAGGCCAGTAGGAAAGACTTCAACGACTTTTCCATTTTCCTTTTTAGTAGTGTGCTAGGGAGTAGGGACCAAAAAGGAAAAAAAAAAGTTTGCTGAAAAGACAAGTTAAAAGCAGTGAAGATATAATCAAACACAGCTGACCTTTTTGAACAAGGGGGGAAAAAAAGCACTGTGACTTCGAATTCTGAAGAAAAAGAAATACAGTCATCCACTCTGGATGCTCAAGGTAGGAGGTCAGCCTTTTTCAAGCAGCAATGACACAAAAGCCTTTTGCAAAAAGACAGCACAGAAACGATATGACAACTGCTAGGGTGTGCTGAATCTTCCCACATTCCTAGTGAGACAGATGGTGTTACATGGGACACAGGGAGGTTTGTTCAAACAGCAGCAACCTTCAAAGATCAAGCAGAGCCCAGCCCGCGGAGCGCCATTGAGGGACCAGCGCTCATATGTTGCTGAGTTGCATAAACAAACAGCAACAGCTGCTTTGTCTCCCCCCACAGCCCTCAGAGGACTACTATAAACTTTAGTTGTGCCACTGTTAATATGATACAATCATTTTAATTTACTAATTGTAAATGCCATGAGCAAATGAGGGGACTTTTCAACACCAAAGCTACCATTCATAATGCGCCAACACAATCACACTTCTGCATGTGAAATTTAAAGCAGTTATGCTAGATAAATATCTAGGCACTTTTTTTTTTCCTAGAGTTCTTGTGCACATAAGCAAGGGGAGATAATCTGTTACATAAGTGTAACTATGCAAGCATAGTTTCTATAACTGAACTTTCAAAAACATTCAGGTGACAAGCTCAATTAGACATAAATGGAATGATTTACATGGACTGATCTCTTAAAATAGTAAAATGCCATAATACAGTGTCATCCTCATTGTTTGATTGTTTGCTTGCTCTCATTTTCCTCTGTCAGAGAAAAGAAAGCCCAGAAGAAAAAAAAACTTAAGAATTTTGTAGAATATCCCGTTTAATAATTTTTAAAACAGGTATGGTGGCAAAGCTTATCCAGGGCGATTCCAGCTCTGGAGGGCCAGCTGTTGGGCCGTAAGGCACACCAGTGCTGTTACCCTCTGAACACCTCCCCACACTGGCATGCAGTCAGCTCTCCCGGGAGGACAGAAAGAGCAGTTTTGCTGAAGCATTTAAGAGACACTGTGAATCTATCCTATTCAATTATTTTAAGGATTTAAGAACCGGTGCTTATCTGTCAAAGAGAGAATTTTTGTTTTTAACACAAGTAAGCCAAAGGAGGCAGATTAATTTTAACATTCAGTAACATACATGGGTATGAAGAAGGGATCATGTTAATGTACGTCCAACATTTTAATAGTAATCCAGTTTACTTTTAATATATATATACATATATTATATGCTTTTTAAATTTTTCTTTAAAACAATTGGATTTCACAAACTAGTAACAGTTTGTAAAAATACTGTAATTGAAGGTGTTATATGACAAATGAAAGGAATACACATTTCTTTTACCATGACTTAAAGCCTCTGTGAAAAAAAAATTTCTAAGTAAAACTGGGTGAAAAATGGAATTAAAATTGCTGAGATGTTTAATAATGTATAATTAAAATGCTACAATTTCATTCACTTTTTGTGGAACATAAAAATGAAACTAAAGTCAAGTTAAAGTGCAAATAAAATTTCTAAATTAGAAATTAACACACTCATTCGATCGTGAACATAAGACTATTAAATCATATTAGAAGAGACCATCAAAAAATCATTTAGACCTCAATTAAAGCTATTACCATTAAAAGATCTGCATCTTCAAAATGCCATGAAAAATTAATAATGATTGCCAATCAAAGCAATATCGTTTCTCTAAGGGGTTATTATAGAAAGAAATCACTTAAAACCAACCCCCCACCTGATCTGTCCCTGGCTTGTGCGTCACCATATGCCGCTCGAGCTGGGTGCGGTAGGCAAACGTGTAGCTACACAGAGGGCAGGAAAAGTTCTCTTCATTCTTCTCGTGGCGGTACTTGATGTGCTCCTTCAGTGATGTCAAGCGCTTGTAGCCTCGGTCGCAGTAGGGGCAGGTCAGCAGTTGGGCAAAAGCATCTGGAGTTCCAGGTGGCAGGTCTGTAGCCGAGAGACGAGAGGGAGAGAAGCAGGCCAAAAGGTCAGTAAATCAATGGCAGCTAATGGGCTGACTGCCCGGGATGGTATGACAGGAATCACTGCAATCTGCTCCACGAGAGTGCCATCATTGCGCTCGGGCTCCGCGCACACCAGTCCCCTCGCACACCCAGGGCAGACTTGTCGGGATCAGCTCACGCTGCGCCAGAAAATTAATTAATTACTTGAGCTTTTTGGGGGAAATTTAAACAGCTGATAAATGAGGAACTTCTTTTTAGGTGACTGACAGTTCGCAGTTCGCCCGTAGTCACATATGACTCAGGAATTCACAGTGTGAGGGAGCTTGTCAGGTGTCCGTAAAGAACAGAAGGTTAGGGTCAGTATCTCTGAACTTTTTTTTTCTTTCAAAAGGGAAATATTTCAGAAAGATAGGAATTAATGTAGATATTTTTATCTCATAGAAATAGGCTCTAATTGTTCTTGTTCTTTATTGGATGTACAAATGACACAAATTTGCTGACAAAAAAAATTTCACAATACCCTAAAATTACAGTTCTAATCTTTGCTCATGAAATTCCATGCCTCTGCAGCTGTTCTTCAAATTTTAAGGTAAACACCCAGGCATGTAGTGCATTTGTAATTGTAACAGCTGCAGAGGTCAGTGTAGTGGCTAAAAATGAATTACAGCCTCACCATTTTCTTCTTGCCCATTGGCCTCTGGCGTGCCAAGGCGAGACAGTTCCTCGGGGGCTTCTGGGTAAATAATGGCTGTGTCACTGCGCTGAAGGTACTCCTCGATGCTGACTGCGTGGACGTCGCGCTCCTCCAGTTTTCTTTTGGCAAAGTATTCCTCAAAGTCTGATGTGCAATTTGCATTCTTAACTGAAATCATAAAAGGAGAAGAAATGTGTTTTCAGGACCTTCTTCTGAGGCACCCAAGTCTGCTTACATCATTGCTACTAAGAAATGTTAAAGCTGACAAAAAGACCACAAATACCTAGTGTAGTTGTAAGAAATGTTGCAGATGACTGGCCTTTGGTTAATCGTTTATTCTTATTATATACCCAAAAAGGGGGACTTGACTTTAAGTTAAATAGGTACATTTTATTTTCTTCCAGGAATACTAGTCCACATGACTCACAAATCATTTTTAGGGATTTTGTTTTAAAAAACAGAACTACATGCTAAGATTCCTAAGTGTTAAGCTCAAAGCTACTTTAATAGTCTATAAAAAACATTCTTGTCTTTTAATAAAGGTACATTTAAGTGTTTTTGTCCACTAAACTTAACGTCCCTAACCACAGATACATCCTGCTGCTAAATAAAAGCTCTGAACCATCCACTTTGAATGTCACAGAGGACCAGGACTGCGTACTCTGAGACAGATGTGAAAAGGCAGATATTCCTAGAGAGATAATCGTGTGACTTTCTTTAAAAATCATGGAATGTGGCAGTTTATCTTTTCCTAAAATTTCAGTGTGTTGTTTGGTATTTTAAAGCCGCTGATAATAAAATTAAGCCCATCACTGATAGCAATAAAATACAAAGTTGCAAAATGAGTTAAGAAAGTGGCTGTGTGGCTGTATGCATTTGGTATTATTTTTTTTAATTTTGTAATTATGACTCTATTCCCATTAAATGAATGATAGTTGTAAATCAGCTTTAGCAATTTGTGACAAGACTTTGTTTATTTGAACCTACTAGATATGTTTCTAAAATAAGCTGTGGCTTAAATATCCTAAATAAAAAATTTTATGGACAAGACAGAGTTGGGGGAGTGGCTGTTACATTATTCTCTACTATAAGTAGGTGAAAAAATTGTACAGTTAATGGTGGAATTTTACTTTCATAGTTTGAGAGCAGTTCACTTTGACAACACTGTATTCTTCATCTCACCTTCTCTGCCATAAAAGAGATCACAGTACTCGCTACACTAATTCTCCTTGGTAATTTGTGGCAGGATGATCTTCAAGCAAGTTGGTCAATTTTTATTTTACTTTTATTTTTGGCTTTCACTATTGTGAACTTGTGGATTATACATGAGAATAGAAAGTGGAACCTTCCATGAATTCAACAAGTATTTACTGAATGCCTGGTATGTGACAGTCATTGTGTCTTGTTTTGATAGGCAAAAAGCAGACCCGGTCTCATCCTTCAAGAAGCCATAGGAGTGGGCAAAACAAGTGACAGTATCTCAAAGATGAATATTACAAACCCAAGTATGTACTAGGACAGAAAGTTGTTTGGTGATATGAGAGAAGTATAAGGGGGGTGGCCGGTTGGGGACATGGTAGAGTCTGGAAGATCAGGGAGGCGTTCTCTGAAAATGCCTGACGGTGAACTACAGAAGCTGGGGAAGAGCAGTGGTGCCTGGAAGGAGCATGGGCACTTCAGGAGCTAAGAGGACAGCACTGGCATGCTGAGAGGGAAAGCGGAGCAGTGGGATGTCAGGGTGCAGAGGCAGGCAGGGACCGCACCACGCAGCACGTGACAGCCCTGTTAAGGGTTTGGGTTTCATTTTAAGAGGGAACAGGAAGCCAATGAAGGGTATTAAGCAAGGAAGATGGTAAGATGAAATTATGGGTTATCTGCATTTTTAAATGAAAAATTTGGCTATATGTGATAAGGACTGCAGGAAAAGAAAAGTCTATTTTGGGAAACTAGTTAGGAGTCTCTTGCCATAGGCCATGAAAAAAGATAAAGGTTAAGGAATTAGTGATAGAGACTACAAGAGAAGTTGCTAGAACTGAGAGATACATCAAAGTAAAATCTCTAGTCTTGGGGAAGAATTAGGGATGCCAAGATGGTAAGAAGGCTAAGATCCTCCCTTAAGTTCAGGTTTTTCAAATTCGATATATGGTAGGTGACTTTCACCAGAACAGTGACCACTGGAATGCTGAAAAGACTCGAAGCTAATGCATAAGCTAGTGTATAACGTATTGAAGCAATGTATAAGCTAATACATTGGCTCAAGTGGAAGAGAAATGGGGACATTACATTCTGTAGAATATGAAACTAAGTGCTAAATCCTGAATATGGTGATCTCAAACCTTTCTCCTTTGCCACTGCAACTTCTGTTAACTGTAACAAGAGCAACAGTGTGATTCCTTCAAGACCTGTATTTCCTTCAAATATGGTTTTGAAATGTGCAATAGTGGGTCAAGATTTTATAAATTGAAAATTTGCTTAAGTCTTTTCTTAGAATCTTAAATATTTTCTTAGAAGGTTAAGTCAGGTTGCATTCCCACTGGTATGCTCATGATGCAATGGCTGTTTTCCAGACCACACTTATTGGTGATTATTCTTAATGATGCCATTTATCTTGTACCATTAAGCCACGAAAAAGCATGAAGCAACTGCCTACTTGCACAAACTATTTGTAGATTGTTTTGGATAATCAAAATAACTTCAGATCTATCAAAAACCACTTTTTGTTTTTAAGGGCAAGAAAAAGAGGAGACAAAATGGCAGATCCAAGATGAACCTCTTTTGAACAACTTAACTGATCTGACCAGTGACTGACTTCTTTTTCAGCACCGTGGCAGTAGAAAGTAATGTATACCTCCCTCTGAACTCAGACCTACTCAAATGTTAAATGTTCAAGATACAATTTATTCACGTTTTTCAAGAACATTGTCCCACTTGAGGATCCTTGGTCCTAGTAAGCACATGATGGATGTACATTTAACATCCTAATTTTATCTTGATATTTCAGCAACTATTTGAATTATCTGGCTATCTTTGCATGAATTTTGATTTGCATGTGAATGTTTCCATCAAAAATGTAATCAAATGCAAATTCAATTTGATTTGCATTAATAGCCTTTTTGGCTTAAAAGGGAAAATAATTCTGATTTTTCTGGATAGGCAAACTAAACTGCATGTAGATATACCACTGGTATTTTGAGAGGCAATTTACTTCCTAGATCAAATTTGGACATGCTAGACTTCTATGTCAAGTGTGATGGGGAGAGAAGACATGAAATTATGTGCTCTTTTAATTTAAGGATCATCTTTGATTATCTTTGTATCCTGAGCATTGAGTACGTTGCCTAGAGATTAGTAGGTTTTCAAAACTCATTTATAAAATATATGTGGAATAAATTATTTCCCTAACAGTAACACTGGTGTAGAAGTCTTCTAGTAAAAGGAAACATAAGATAACATACAGTTGAGCTAGAAACTTGGTTCTACTACTCAAGCAATTGTAGAACAGTTACGTGATAAACTAGTGTGGATCATAAATATGAAGTCTGTCTGGAAAATTCCAGCCATTGTTCATATAACGAGAAAGGTTTGCACAACATGGATGTAACTTGGCAGCCAAAGAGAGTGGACTGGAATGCACATGTGTGAACAATGACGACTTTACTGTACTAGTCGGTGGGGGCAATAGACACCATTGAGTGAGCATATGTACTCTGTGGCTGTCACATTCAAAATGACAGAGTGAGTACAGCAATGAATCTATATCAAAGTTTGCATTAAATCTGAACACTCTTCCATGGAAACTATTCAGATGATTCAGAAGGCCACAGCTATGGGCAACTGGTGATTGACAGCTTCATCACAACAATGTGCCCACTCATGAATCATGTCTTATGCAGTTTTTTGGCAAAGCATCAGATCACCCAGGTGACTCAGCCCCTCTACAGCCCAAATTTGATGCCCTGCAAATTCTGGCTTTTCCCAAAATTAAAATCACCTTTGAAAGGAAAGAGATTTCAGACCATCAGTGAGATTCAGGAAAATATGATGGGGCAGCTGATGGTGTCGGAAGAACTGTATGAGGTCCTGAGCTTCCTACTTTGAAGTGGACTGAGGCATCATTGTCCCATGTACAATGTTTCTTGTATCTTGTACCTTTTTCAGTAAATGTCTCCATTTTTCATATTGCATGGGTGGATGCTTTCGGACAGACTTTGTACTTGCAAAAGTTTGATAGGGTCCAGGTGAATATTCGAAAAAGGATTTCATGAAGAAGATAATACACAATCACTTACATCTATTTGCCCCATCAGGACTTTTTAGCATGCGGTACAGATATGCTTATTAGTTATGTATCTTAATATCTAGAGCCATTTAAGTGGGCTAGAACCTAGCTTTCCATTTACTAGGTATTGTGTAACCATCATGGATATAATGTGGCTTTTGCCTGGTGTTGCTGTGGGTACCAGCAACACGTGGTTTTCCTGCTCCGTACTACAACATTCTCCTTTTCCTAGGAATAGCTCCCCATTTTCCCTATTGCCAAGCGTTATGATACCCCAGGCGGCTGCCACATCATTGCATGATCCTGTTCCCCTAATCACAGTGAGTGAAGTTGCACTGGAAGTGAACCAATCATAGGCTTCCATTCTCTGGGCCAAACTATTGACTGGTCCAGGGATAGTCAACAAATCTAAATGAGTTCAGTAAATCCTTTTCCTATGATTTTAGGACTTTGTTCTGAAGACAGCTTCAAGGAAGTCTTCCTCCCCAAGGGACTATAGCTATAACATGTAGAACAAAGGAATTGATATAGCCCATGTACAGGAAGATCTATGAAGAGAGAGAATGAAGCAGACATACAGAGAAAAATAGACACGGATAGAAGGTCCAGACAGTACACTTTTATCTGTATTTGCTTCTGAGGACAAGCTGCACCTCTGTCCTCCCAGGGACTCTGTTGTCAACCCTCCTTAGGTTCTGTGACCTGGAATATTCCCTTTTCTAAGTGTAGGCCGTGTGTGTTTCAGTCTCTTAGACCCCAAATCACCCTAATTTTTATGACAGCAGAACAAATGATGGAATTAAATTTTAGTTATTCGTGAAATTGTTGAGAAAAATGAAGTTTTGATTCTATTTGGAAGTTTCCATTTTTGTTTTTTTGCAGGGATTTTATAATACTGTATGGTGGACACAGGAATGAGGTAGAAAATTGGCTAGAAAGTTATAGAATTCCCCACTGCATTTTTCTAGTCTAAAATCAACCTCATTTTACTTTTTTTTTTTTTTTCAGTAATCCTCTTCGCTCCTTGGTCTCCTAGGAAGAACTGCCAAAATACACTAACAAAGGATATTTGCATGGTATTTATGATCAAACCATAATAAAAATTCACAAGAAACCTCAAGTAATTTCTTCCCATACCTTCTCCAGAGATTTTGCATTTAGTCCTAAAATTTACCCTGATGTCTTGCAAATATCTCAACCTTCCCTAAGGTCATCTAAACTTTTCTCTATCTAAAAAGAGGAATTTCATTAATTAAACAAGTTTCCTCATAGTCACGTGTATTTTATTATTGTTAGGGTAAATTTCTAGGTCCCTAGAAGTTAAAAAGGCCTCAAATTTCTCATAAATATGATAGTCACTCTTACTAATGTTGCTTATTAATACCATCATAAATCTCTTTATGAGTATTTTAGATAAAGAATGGTAAGTTATCACTACAGACTAATTAAAAAATTATTGCTTAAAAAACAAGCAATGTTAACAGAACTTTATATATAAGAGATACATTGGTACTCAAATCTCTCACCACCTCCCATAATTGAGGACACTTTCTCAAAGGATACTTTCTCAAAGATTCTTAAAGGTGAGTTTAATTTTGTATTTACAAGTAACTAACTTGCAATGAAACCTTGACACTTAATCTTTCTCTTTTTGTTTTCCTCTTTTTACTTTTATCACCTCAGCATTTATTTTCTTTATATGTAACAAGCATGTGTTCATGTAGGAAGACAGGTGCTCTATTATCTCTTGTCTAATACCCAGCATGTTTTTAATTTTCATTAAAAATGAAGAAACATATTTGAATATTATGCTAAACCATTTTAATAAACATCAACATGAATAAATAATTGTTTTTGGAAAGGAAAATATCTTGGAGGCTCTAGAAGAGTTAAGGCAAGTGCATGTAAAAACCTAAGTGGAATCATTCATCCATCCCTTCACTTAATAACTGAGGGCCTACTAGTGCCAGAGAGTGTGGCTGGGGGGAGGACACAGTCCTGTTGACTAATAATTTTTTCATCATTCTATGACTCTCATATTTAGAGACACATACATGAAATGCTTATGACTCTGAAATACACAAGTATAAATGTGCATATTTATGCATGCATAAATATGTAGCAGGGCATTATATGTATATTTTGTAGATACATATGAGTACTTCCTCAGTATAACACAGAAATTATGCACTTATCATATAATCTGTCTTTCACTCACTTCATACACCCAGGCAAAGGGACAATAAAAATTCTAGGTGACTGGATTCACCACCTTTTTGAAAAAAATAGTCCCTTTATAAACACTTCAGAGTATTAAAAACCAGGGGATTATTTTTTAATTTAGTCATCTATATTGCAGTTTTGAGATTAAAGAAGTCCATCCTTAGCATTCGTTGAGGTGTATAAATTCTCACGGCTACTTTATTTAAAGTTGACTAATTAATGGAATATAAGCACTTCTTCATTAAAAATGCATGTGTGCCTTTCTGCAGAAGGCTTCCAAAATACATATTGGCACCAGAAATCTAAAAAACAACCGTGAGGGAAAAGGATGATAGTTTTCTCATTACACAGCTTCATGGGCAAACCACCGGAGCCTCCGACGGCTGCAGAGGTGTGTGTAAAGCCAGGAAGGCTCATCAAGAGCGACAAAGTTTTCTCCTCTTCTTGGGAATTCGTACAGCGTCTGAGCTAGTCTCTCCACTCCTGCTCTGACATGGTTTCCTCTGGGGAACACATGTTCGGATGCCAACGAGAGTCCCCCAAGTGTAAGAGCTTTAGGAGAGAGACTTACAGAGGCAGAGAGATGGGAATCCATACTACTCTCTGCAGGGTCAAATCTCTCCCAAAACAGCACGAAGTGGCCCAGTTAGGGACGGAGACTAATTTGAAAGTGAGGTTTATATTAGGGGATTGTGAGTAGACAGTTTTGATTGTTACGTTTCAAACCCTTAGGCAGTTTTGATTGTTACGTATCCGTACAGAATCCATGCCTTGAAAAAATTCTGAAATTATATAACATGTATCATCTTTTACATTACTGTGGAATCTGAAAATTTGAATTAGTATTTTACAAAAAAAGATCATTAGACTATTTTATATTTTAGAAGGTTCATAAAGAAAGGTGTTTTTTGCCCAGCAATTCAGTGAGTTTTTCATATACACAACATGTAAGGATGCTCTAGAGCTGTGGTTTTCAAAATGTGGCCTCCAGGCTCAAAGCATCAGTGTTTATTACCTGGGAACCTGTTTGAAACGTGATTTCTTGGGATCCAGCCCAGACCTATGAAATCAGTAATCTGTGTTTTGACAAGTCCTTCAGGGGATTCTGACACTCGCCCCGTTTAAGAGTCACTACTCTAGGAATTCAGTTTCTGCCTCACCTGGCTAAATAAGGCATTCGGTATGGTTTTTGGCAACAGCACAGAATTACTCCCACGACAGGTAGGCGTCCTGACTATCTTCACTGGAGTTCATACCCCCAGTCTGCATTTACTGAGTATCATTCCCATGCCTCAGTTTTTGAGCCTATCATGTCACCTTGTAATCTCGTTTACGGGTCTGTGAACTGACAGAGAGGCATGGATCCTGTCTTATTCAGCTTTGTATTACCAGGTCCTTGTACAGTGCCCAGCACACAATAATGAAATAATTAGACCAGGTCCTGGGTCACTGGGATCCTCACGCTGGCTCAGCTATTTGCATTTTTTAATCTCAGTATCCTCATCTATAAAGTGAGGCAGTATATGCTTTCTGGCGTATCCTTGAAGTTTCAGAATTCCATAAATTCAGTTAATTAATCACCTAACCCATTTGCTTTTTTATTCATCGTATTCTTTTCCATTAAAAACTCAGATCAACACAGCTTTCTGATAGAGGAGCCATATACACAGATAAAGAAAAAATATTTTGGAGCTGCCTGGAAACTACGGAAACATCACAAACAGTGCTTATTAAATATTTGTTGATTGAATGAAGGAGACACTCAAAAAGGCTGGGATATCGGTTATTTCTTGTGGGAACTCTTGCTGTGAAGATAGCTGCTCCTAATCACAAACAAAGCTAATGAAACCACAGCATTCATTAGCCAGGAGGTGACAGGCTCTCCTCGGTGGACACTGATTATAGTTTGAAAATGATCCTCCTGTCTAACCTGCCAAGTGTTGCTTCTGTTTTTCTCTCCTCGGAACCTATCTTTTCTCTACTTTATTTTTGAAAATTCATTGTATGAAGTTAAGTGAAAAATTAAAACGATAATTTGCATGGCATATCTGATTGGATGGTAAAACCCATCATACAAAAATGTGGTAGATATTTTATAAAGGAAGAAAATGACATGCTTTATAATAATATGGCTCCTTGTTAAGTATTTAGGTACTACTCGAATTATCCAATAAACTGATCTTGCACAATTCGTTAACACTATACATGCACTCAGCCCTTGCTGAGAAATACCTCATGATCAAAATTGTATGGTCTCTCTTACCCACATAAAAAGCTACCTAATTTAAAAGAGTTAATCTAATCTCAATGTAAGAGCAGTAAGAGAAATTGGAAGTTTTACCAAGGAGATAATAAAGGTAGAGAAACTTTCTTACTCTTTTCTCCTCTTTATGTTAATGATATGACTCACAGAATTTGTGCTTATGGAGGCTTAACTGCTTGCCAGCTGCTAACCTCATCACGAATACTACCGATTTAGAAGAGTTGTACCTTGCTCCATGATATTTCCTGTTCAAGCAAGATTTTCAATCTAGCCCTGGCTGGTGTAGCTCAGTGGATTGAGCGCAGACCTGCAAATCAGAGGACCACGGTTGGATTCCTACTCAGGGCACATGCCTGGGTTGCAGGCCAGTTCCCAGCAGGGAACCCATGAGAGGCAACCATACATCGATATTCTCTCCCTCTCTCCTTCCCTTCCTCTCTAAAGATAAATAAATAAAATCTTAAAAAAAAGAAATTCATTTTTTTAAAAAAAGAATTTCAATATAGGTCTTTGACATGTTTATCTGCGATTCAGTAATTCTGAAGAGACCAGGAAGGACTTGTAAACCTGGACAGAATTGGCAATTCTACATGGGACTTTGGGACTCGAATCCCTCACCCCACACCTTCCCATTCTGGTTATACTCTGCTGTTTTCCTGATGCATCTTGTGAGCTATGAGCAGGACTGACCACCTAATTTGTGGGGCTCAGTGCAAAATGCCCATAGCAAAGTGTTAAACCGTGGGTGGGGACTTCAAGCACAGGGCCCTGTGAATATAACCTCAGGAGGTGGGACCCCTGACACTCCCGCAACAACTTCCCCTCCCACGACAACTATCACAGCCCTTACTTTTCATTTTCTTTGTTCATGCTTCCCGGTAAAATGTCATTAGAGGGAAGGATCAGGTGGGGTGGGGTCTGAAATGGCTAGTCTAATGTCCTCATTTAACAGATAATATAACTAAGGTACATGATTTATGCAAAGTTACACAAATAATTTCTGAAAGAGCTGGGTGAAGAATTCATGTATCCTGGCCCTTAACCCATTACTTTTCAACTCTATCATGATAACTCATTATGAGAGAGTCCCAGTTTTTATTTCTTCCTCATGCCTACCTGATTGGTTATGATCTGAATAGGTTCTACATGCTGAAAAGTTCACTGTGATATTATAAATAGTTCTAAACAACAGTATAATGCCATGAAATTAGGATGGGGGGAAGACAATGTAAATGCCAACTTCATAATAAAATTTTTTGTCTACTTTTCATGTCCCTGCTCTTCTGAATCCTGTGCTTATTTTGTTTTTACTGGGTAATTCACATCTATGTCTTTTATGGCAAGCAAAAAATATCATAAATGTTCTTTAAATTCTCCACTTGAGATGTTTATTTAAAACATCTGTTTACTATTTGAGAATTGCATTTTCCTAATTTGATATTTTGTATTTTGAATCGTGTTTCTAAAGGCACTCAATATAGAGTGCCTTTATGAACCACCTTGCAAAGGTGAATCTTTATTAAGTATTATGGTTACAGTAAATATAAAATGTCTCAAGTTTAACTCAGGACTAGAGACTTTATTCACAATTCATTGTGCTCTCCAATTTCATGTATTACTTCCCCCACACGCTTCATGCCATCCTCCTTTGTGCATTCTTCTTATGCAGGCTCAGTGCAACCATGTGGTCCCTCCGTAACCTCCCGCCCCTCACAACCTTTCCAGCAGAGCCCCTCCTGCTTCCTCCCGTCTTAATGTACAGACCAAAGAGGATGGGTCAACACACTTCTTTGTTCTCAGAAACCTTACTGTTTCAAACCAGTGTTCCTATTTTATTAATTTGTTCCTCATGTATTTGGTTACTCCTTTATTAATTAATTCAATAAAAAAACTGTTCATCGACCACCAAAGCTATATAAACACTGTGCTTACTGAAAAGAAATATGAAGAAGAGTGAACTTACCTCCACCCTCAAAAAGCCTCCAATTCGTAGTCATATTTTTTGAACTTTAAGTCATTCATTTTTCCCCAGTATCTGTTATAAGACTGCCTATATAGCTTAAGTAAAATGATACACTTCCTATTATTATATTGACCCCAGACTGCCATTATTATCATTTTGGAAAATATCATTACTCAAAAGATAGTCCATGGGTATCCTGGCTCTACCCCAACAACATGAGTGCCACACCTTGCTACTGGGCTAACCCCGGGACAATTTCATCTCCTGAGCCAGGACTTGGAACTTTCATTCTCTGATTTCAACTTTCTGCCCTTCCCCATCATTGAGTTCCTCATCCCCCTGAAACAAGTACTTCACTGTGATCACCAGGCCCTGACAAGTACCCCAGCCCATTTCACCCATTCTGATTTTATACTTGCCTCAGGTCACCTTGAAGCCTGAAATCACTTCCATCCCTGTCTTTTATTCTTGTTGCATTCTTACCTTGCTGAATTAAAATCTAGTCCAATTTCCCTGCTTCTAGAGTATCCAAAACATCTAAAGAAACTTTCATAATTGTATTGACTTATTTCAGTTTGTGCTATCAAAACAGGATATTTTTTATGATGATAACTAAATTTCCATACATTGGCCACAGCAACTACTCTACACTCTCAATCCTCAGGATTCCGACCCTTCTTTCATTCCCTGTCAACCAATGAGCTGATTTTCTATTTACTTCAAAGAATGCAAGCCTTATAATGTGAATCCCCTAAACTGCCTTAAATTCAAACAAAATCTATCATCACTCATCCTTCTTTTTTTGATTTTAGTGCTACAAACATGTATCTCTACCCATAGCCAAGGCTACCACCTAAAAGATACCTCCTCACAATTCTTCTGATAACCTGTTCAAGCTTTCACCCCGTCTTACATTTTCAGCTTTTCTCTCATTCTCTCTTTTGCACAGAGGCATGTTCAGTAAGCCTTTGTCCTGAAGAGAGCCTTCCCTAAAATTTGTTATCGTCTGTTTTCATGTCTCCAATATTTGATCCTATGCTCTATCAGAAGCCCTCTGCAATATGCAACACTTTGCACTTGAACCTACACAACTTGCTGCATTTCAAATAAAACATCTTAATCCATGTATTATTATAATAATTGCTAATAATAATGGCTAGCAATGACTGAACATTTATTACATCTAAAATTGTGTTACACATTTTACACACGTTTCTTAATTCATCTACCATTGTTTCATTCACCCAATTGAATGGAAGTCCCTAACGACAGTGATTATTCATTGTATCCTTCCTGTTGCCTAACAAAATGCCTTGCACTTAGTAGGGTGTCCCTCAGTGACTATTGATCCAAATTGCTAATGAGGTCATAATTATTAATTTGTAAATTTTGCCTTCCTGTCATTACTATTTTTGTTTTTCCTTTCGACACCATAAGATTTTTCATTCCTTAAGGACTAGAATTAGATTTCCATTTCATTAAAGTTTCTTTCTCCTTTCTCAAGTCTCAGTTTACATTCTTCACAAAACAAATACTCTGACCGAAAAAAAGGAAAGTGTCTTAGTGGTTACCAACAAGTGACAAATGTTTTATTATTTATTTACTTGATTGTTATCCAAAACAGGAAGGAGAAAAGATATGATTCCTGATGCTAGTCAGTGACCAAGGAAAGAAAAAATCTTTTGACAGCTTTCATCATCATTATACACAAACATTGAAATGACTACAAATCCTCTCCTACATTTAACAACGGATGCTAGTGAAAGAAGTTAGATAAAAAACTAAGCTATTCCTTTTTAATCTTCATTATTTTAACCTCAAGTTCATTGTGAGAGCAGTGAAAAGAAACTTGTCCTACAACTTGTCTGTGCAGTTTCCAAGATGTCAAAGGAAGTTAATTGACAAAGGCTCTCAAATTGACTGGTTAGTCCTTCCATTACAAATTTGTGAAACATTGCATTTTTGTTTTCTTGAGAAGGAATTAATGAGGAACTGTTGTGAAGGGTGAAAACAGTTCAGAATGTGTTTATTTCTTAATGAATAAAAATGGTTTAAAGCTTACTTGTACATGCAAATAAACTGGCAAAAACAAAACTAAAAGGTGAGCATCTTATATATGTTAGGCTTTGTACTAGGTGCTCCAAAAATGCTATACTACTTAATCCCTACAATGAGAACTTGTACACAGGGATTCACTAGTTCCACTTTAGGAATGAAGGCTTATTATACACTCAAGTTCATGTAACTAGCAATTGTTAAAGACAAAATTCAAGTGTAGTTCATCTGACTCTAGAATCTGGAGCACCCCAAAACAACACTTGCTTTTCATATGTAAAGGAAGCTATGTATTATTCTTAAAATTTTGAAAGCATGTTAATAATTCTAGTCAGAGTCAATGTATATAGTTACTTCTTGGACAATAATTTGCTGGCTTTATGTAAGGTTAAGAGCTAAGACTGAAATTGGCCTTACCCAGTTTCTAGATACAAGGTGCTTTTTTTTTCCCCTAGTAAAGGAAACAAAGGTGCAGGTGGTTATTAATAACCCTTTATAACTAGAGAAGTAGACGGTCTGAGTAAATATAACTTTCACATTTTCAAAGAGGAAACAACAGGGGCCTATTTGGGTCTTGATATGCATGTGGAACCGCATCAATGCTAATGATCACTGTGCGCCTAAGACTTGTCACTACTAGCTCTTAGACAAACTCATGTTTAAAATGCTCCTAAGATTTTCCATTTCTCTAATCTTCTTGGAAAACAGTTTTTTTCACCCACTCTTAAAAATTCTACATAATAATTTCATTCTGAAGTTGAATGTGAGTAACATCTGGAAGATGTAAGGTTTTTTGTAAAAATGTATTCTTTATCTTATGGGTTAAAACACACCTTTCTTTCATTTTTAAATTTTAAAATTAGTGCAGAAACGCTAAATGCTATGTGGAAAGTTATTAATATAAATTAGAGATTTCAAGGCTCTATGTTGTCATACATCAATTTCGCTGTGCTGCTAATCTAAATTCGTTGTAAAAAAGTAGTGATACTCTAGAATTTTGTTCTTTGCCTTTAACAAGTTGATATTAGGCGGTTAACTCCGAAGATGCTGGATTTAATTCCCTCCATGGGGAATGTTTTCCCCTCTTTGGGCTGCCTTCTCAGAGTCCATTCCTTCTTCACCAATGACCTGTTTGTTCATTTGTTCGTTCATTCACTTTACCAGTCATAATGTGTATCATGTATTTGCCGCTATACTGGGCACTTTGAGGAAAACAAGGAAAAGTCTCTTCCTTAAAGCAAATATTTTGGGGGTACTTACTAAGGACAACATATACATTATGCATTTAATTACCTCAACAGTCCTACGGGGTAGAGATTATGATAATCTACCTCCATGTTACAGCTGAAGAAATTATTTGTCCTCCTGAAATTAACTAGGTAAAATAGGTGTAAACAATACAAAGAGGAACAATTCAACATGCTAAAATTAGTCTTGTGCACCTGAGGGCTGTGGGATTTCAGAGAAGGAAGAGATCGATGTGGTTTGGGTGTTCAAGGATGACCACATTGAGGAAATAGGATGTGAGCTGTCCCTGAAGAATGAAAGGGTGGGGAGAATTTGAATGACTGGAGGAAAGGGAGACAGAGATGAGTATCTCAAGGAATAGCACGGCCAAAGATTCAGGCTGGCATAAGTGTGATTCTTTTTTGATATTACCAAGGATTTAGTCTGATAAAAATGGAACATTGTTGGTTTGAAATGGTGGCACCTAATACCAGAGAAGAATGTGAATTCTGCCCTAAAGGTACTAAGGTGCAATTAAGGATACTAGGAAATGAATTTGGACAATCATGGAAGAATTACTCGAGGAATGTGAGCTGACAAAATAGAGGAGGACATGAAGGCTAGAGATCAGTCAAATGTAACTGAGTCTTTCTTGTTTGGGAGACCAGAATAATGGGAGATGAAAATGTCTCATTGGTTATTTCAGGTCAAGTGTCGAAAATATGTAAGGATGAAAGGGAAGTCAAGTGTTGTCTGTCTTTCATCCTCTCCCTCATTTCTTCTGAAACTCTGTTTGACCTAGACCATTCTAGGATTTATGGTAATAAAGTGACCAAAACCCTAAAACATTCCTGTTTTCAAAAAGTTTACAATTTAGTGGAGAAAAATACACCTACAGGTGATTCAGTATAATATGAGAGAGAATGAAATAAATCCTGTAAGAGGGCCCTAAAAGGAATGAATGGTTGATCCTGAGTTAAAGACTGTACAATGGCTTCTTGGTAGCCATGACCTTTAAGAATGGTTAAAGCTATCAAGCTGAGAAAGATCTTGGGCTAAAAAAGAATGAGTGGTTTCCTAATCTGAAGGAAAATTACGAACAAAGGCAAAGGATTATAAGTGGTAAACAGTCTTCCAGAGCTGGGGCATATTCTGGGAAGTGGTACTGAAGGCAAGATGGGGTTAGATCATGGAGAGTGTCAACTCAGCTCAAAAGCCAATGCAGCCTGAAAGCAACAGAGAACCACACAAGGTTGAGTATGAAATTGAGTGGGGATGACTTATAATTATCCATCTTCCCCAAGTGTTGGGAAAATAACTTCTAACTAACTTTGTTAGGGCAAAGACTATATTAGAGAAATTAAGGATTGAAATCAGGGGCCCAGTTAGCAAGGCACTGTAACAGCTCAAATAAAAGGTGAGGATTTAAAATGACTCAAATAATATATGATATTTGTGGCAGCAGAACTAATTGTACTTGATGATTAATTAGATAAAGTATGTAAGTGTCAAAGATGATCCCATGGTTTCTACCAGGTTCGACTCCTCAGAGTGGTGGAAAACTTTCCTAGGCAAAAGAATATGTCAGGTTATTTAGATTTTATTCCCAAATCTACCACCAGTTACCTATGTGGCATTTTTAAAATACAGTTTACTCAACTATCAAATTATAGTTAAGGAATTGTTCTATAGTGTAATTTTTAATTTTAGAATTCTGTGATTCAATTCCACTAAGCCTTCCCACTACTTCTTACAGATTTAAACTCAGCAGAATATATTATGAAGGAGATATGCTTTTAGAATCTAAAAGACTACTTTATTTATACGAAGTTAAACTTTACTATTTAATACATTTGTTAAACTAAAAAGGAACTCCAGAGGTCTTTTCCTTACTTTTAGTTAGGAACGAAATTTGTGTGTTGAGTAGTCATAGAAAAATATTAGAGACATTTTCCTTGTCTTCCCTCTACAAGTTATTCCAGTTAATAACACTTTTGTTATCAGAAAATTTGCTTAACTTTCAAAAATTAATCTATTCTGATGTCTTTTGGTTTTGCTTCAATTAGAAAAGAAAAATGGAATATGATGTTAAATAACTCCATATTCATTCATTAACAAAAACACTTATTGAGAGTCTGTTAATTTTAAGACACACTTATAGACTCTGGTAGTCTAAGACACAATTCATACTTGCAGAATTTGTGATCTAATTTGGAGTAGACAACACTAATTAACAACACACCACAGCATCTGTGGAAAGGTTAGCTGATTTGTTCTATGAGAATTCACTGGAGGAAGATTTCATTTTAGTTGAGATGGCTAGAGAAGGAAGTCAGCTGGGAGTTCACCAGAAGGACTTGGGTAAAGAGAAAGATATGGCCCATTAATAACTAATTTCCTCTATAAATAATACCTTATTTCAATTCTATATGTACTTAGCATCTAAGAAGATGCTAGAGTGAAGAAACAGTAAACTTATGGTTGGGAAGAGATATGTATTTATCCTCTAACAGGGCTGCATTATAAACTGAGGATCAGCAGTAAATTCCTAATTTCCAAGTCCAATGTATCTGCTCAGCATTCTTTCACAATTGTAGCTATTTGAATCTTTTGATTGAATTGACCATTCTCTCCTTTTGGAAACTTTCTTTCTTTGCTTTCTGAATTTTTAATATTTTTTCTATCTTACAATCTTTTTTCTTTCAATGAATTTGACTTTTCTCCCTACCCACCAGGAGCCCTGGCCTCAGCTTTCTACTTGTTTCAATAAACACACTCTCAATTGTAAGTCTCATAGTCCCAAGATGTTAAATGCTATCTGAATATATTTGCATGACTCAAATCTCTACAGAGGGCCCTGACTTCCTGGGTTTCAATTCCTCATTTCCAATGGACATTCTCATGTTCTCATATATATTTGTCTAACTTTTATATGAAAATATTACTGTCTAAAGATCAGCGCAAGGTCTCCTTCCCCAAATTGGATCTTTCTTTTGTCTATCTAGAAATAATAAGTATTGCCATATTCCAAACACAAAAATGTGTAATCTTGAAGCTATTTTGACTCCAAAACCCAGAGAATCAACTGGTTGTTGAGAAGTCATGATGCTAATTTCATCACTGTCAGCACCCTAGGACAGGCTTTTTATCACTTCACACCTGAATAACTACAGTGGCTTCTAGTTGGTCTCTCAAAGTCTACTTTTTCCCCAAAGAAATCACGGTAGTACAACATGACCCCAACTTTTGTTTGTTGTTTTTTCAGCTAGTTTCAACTTAAATGACCACTTCATCGCCCCCTCCCCCAAAATGCCTCCTAGGGCCCTCTGATTCAGCCAAATCCTTTTACTTCCTTTTGGATAAATATCACAGTTTCCTTCATTGGCTAACATACTCTCCCTTTGCTAGAAAGCCCTTCCTCACACCTCTAGGACTATGGAAATTGTACTTAGTTCACATTTTACTTCCATCAGGAAACATTTTCTAAATACAAACACAACAGGATCTCTCCCACTTCTGTAACTTGAAATAATTATGGTTCCTATCATTTGTTGCATAGTTATCACATATTTCACTTATCATCCATTATTTCCTGAGTCTTAGTCTCATCTTCCAAATTAAATAATAGCATGGCTTGGACTGCCTGACCCATCACAAACATGAAACAGTGAGTGTGTAGAAGATATTCGATGAGTAGTTACTAATTTATTTACTGACTGAATACACACAAACTCTAAGGAATAATAAGTGATATAAGAAAAAAAGATCTTAAAGCTAGGTGAAAGAACATCAAAATTGATTTTTAAATCTTCTGAGAGGAACAATTTTTATTAACTTCACTTTAGACATTAAGTGTGTAAAACAGCTAGTAAATTGTCACGTTGTGTGATAAATTTCCTTTTGTGACACCTTAAATGCCTATAAAGCTAATAAAATGAGCATTTATGTATGCTCAAAGTTGTAATTTAATATTTATTTTTAACAGGAACATGAAGCCATTTCTGACCTTATGAGTTGGGACACTGAAGAAAGTATCTACTTCATGGTATTTATTGTATTTTTATGTAAAATTAGTTTGTCATGTTGCTCTTTTACATGGTGACGGTACTCATGCAACAGAGACTATTAAAACTAGAAATATTCTTAAGAAGTAACTATTTCAGTCGATTCATTTTTCTGGTAGAAAGTAAATTCCGAAGAGGGTAACCGACTCACCCATGGTCACAATCCAGTTATTGCCAGAACTATAGCTAAAAATTGGGATCGTTGATTCCTGATTCTATACCTTTTCCCTAATCCCATATTGTGCCGTTTTATTTTTGTACCTAGATTTCCATTATTACCCTTATTTTACACTAAAGAAAATAAATTAGTGCTTTATAAGTTATTAATAAGAACATTCTGAGTAGAAGCAGGGCATGAGTAGTCTATTGTGATGTGTATTAACATACATAAGACATGAATATCATCTTAATTGTTCATATTTCTAAAAGGTCATAAAACTGTGACTTTTTTGATTGGTGAGTTGAGTGGAGGTAGTTATGTGGTTTTTTCCCTTGTTTTGTTTTGGGAGATAACGTTATATTGGGCACTATGTTGATATTTGTAATGGTAGTGTGCAGGATTGTTTGAAACACCAAAAATAATTGGCCTTACTCGGGAAAAGAGAGAGAAACATCACAAGTCAATGTAAATTTGCACTGATGATGTAAGGATGTGAGACAAGACGCTGTCTTGGGGAAAGAACATGCCCTTTCACGATTGTCCTGAAACTCCATTCTGTAGCAGGAGTGGAGTAAAACAAAACACCACTTGCTACCTTCCTACTGTATTTTTTAAGTTTCATTAAAAAGAAGTAAAATTGTCAGTTTTTCTTTATGGTGCTTTTGCTTAGAAAATATTATTTAGAAGGGCAAGAGAGTACTGAGTATTAAAAATAAAGGAAGAATAAAAGGGACCTCAGATGATCAATTTTTATGAGGGATATTCAGGGAAATTTGCTTTATCTTTCTGAAAAAAGCAGTTTACAATTGAAATTAGATCATATCATTTGAACTTTGAATGAGAAATATCAAGTGGTGGCTGGAAGAGGCATACTATATTATGATATTAAAATTATTTGTGCGGTCTTTTAAAATAAAAAAAAATTACTTACAGAAATTTGCCAAACTCATGCTTGGAAAAGATTCATTCATCCACTTCATTTTTTTCTCAACTTTCACAGGCAAATTAGGGGTTTAAGATCTATTTGTTGACTAAGATACCAAAATACAGAGTTCTCATTTGAAACAAAGTAAGAGCCTTTTAACGCCTGGCTTAACTGCGAAGTCATGAAGATACTCACTAACCTCCCAAGACATAGGACAAATATCTTAGTGTGGTCCACGAAACTTACCTGTACCATTGTTAATTGTGGTCTGGATCGTGGCTTCCGGCCCCAGAGCGTCATAGTCTTCCTTCATTTCTTCTGTGGGGGAAAATTATCGTTAGCATTTGAAAATTGTAAAAAGGCTTACTATTAAGCATGCCAACCACAGGAACAAGGAAGATTCTTTGAAAGGAAACAGAGAAAAGGCTTGTTGTAAACCTCTAAACAATAGCTTTGTTCAGGCAATTGAATGAATCCAATAGTGCTAGCTGCACAAGAACTTATTTACTTTAAGCATTACTGCAAGCTGTGAAAAACAGAGGTGCTTATTTGGGGCAAATGAAGGGCTTTTCTTCTGGTGGCAGTTCTAGTGACAAACAGGGGGAAAGATATTATTTTTTCAATAAGAGTCCAAAGCAACTAGTATTTGTACTTACAAAGAGCCACGCTAGCTGCTATCCCTCTAGTAACCCTGGAAGTTAGCGGCAAGTCAGAATCTCTCATTTTATTTTCACACTTTTCCCTCTCTTGGATGGCACTACCCTAAGCAAGCATATTTTTTTAAAAACATAACTCCGAATATCAGAACTCGAAAGGCCCAGTTTATAAGACAAGCACCCCAGAGGCACTGAAGACACCCGTTTCACTGGGTTATAAAACCTTCGAAAACATGCCTTCCTATTCCTTCCCTTACCACTCCATAAATATCTCCCCTCCCTACTCATGCACCAGCAGGTAATCAGAGTCACTTTCTGAGAAAGCCACCGGGAGACAACAACAGCTCAACGTTCTGATGAAGATGAAAGTATGTAACATTAAAGTTGAAGACTCATAAATGATAAAAGGCCCTTTTCTAAAGCTGCCATATTTTAAAATAGGAAGAGTGTGAAAAATAGGAGGACTCTTGAATTCTCTGCCTACCAAATTGTAGCGTACGTGAGAGGGCGGAGCACAGCCGACAGTTCAAAACCCTCCACATATGTAAATGAAACATGAACTTTTAAAAATTACATTTCTATGACAACATTGGTAATGAGAACCAAACACAACCCACTATAAATATCTCTCTGTGATAATCATTTTATTAAAACAAGAGAAACTTGGTAAACGGGTCTCTGAATCCCCAAATTTATTCTAATCACTCTTTGCTCATTACATTTTAGCCATAATTATTTAATAAAAAAACAAGTTCTAGCAAATGTTATTGCAACCTGAAAATACATGCTTTACAAGTAGTATCCTACCGCTTATTTGTGTCTAGTTCCAGGGCTGAAAAATCACGGACTTCATCAGGTAAAATAAATAAATGCTAATTTAATGCCACGGAACCTATAACATTTAGAAAATTTGAATGGTATTTGTTTAAACTGTACAACCACTTTAAATTCATTCTTGGCCCTGGACTTCTTTCTTATTTAAGGACTGTTCTCACAGAGACATTTTGCATAAAACATTCAGAAGTTCAATATGTAGCAATATTGTATTGTCAATTGTAATAATCGATCTGTTGAAAGGCTCTCTCAGCTGATATTTTTATCAGTCTCTGCAAGGAATTAAATTAAGGTATTTCTGAGAAGTTCAGTACTAGATATAAATATAGCTTTTGTGTCTTTCTTCCTCGTTCATCTCATGTGATTTCTGGTAGCTACGAGTCAGAAGTATCATAAGTTTTCCATCTGAGAGATCAAGTCACTGAGGGGAAAACAGTTAACAGTATTTTTTTTTTTTTGCATAATAGTGGTAATGTTCAAGATTTCTGCTGTACTTCCTTCCTCATTGTCATTTTCTTATGAAAAAGTAAAGAGAAGTTACACTAGGTGGTTGCTTCCCAAATTATTAAAGGCTGGGCACATGGCTGAGTATTCAGCACTTCGTGTGCTGCTTTCGGTAGTAACCTTAGCTATACCCTCTTGACCAAAGACTGTGCAACCGAGACAGAGTCACTTGTACCTAGAACGTATTTTGCTTCAATTTGCTGAGCACCAAACTTTAAAAAAAAACACCAAGCTCGATGTATTAAAAGGGAACACTAAGCCTTTCCAGGTATGTGTTTGAAATACTACGTGTCTGCCCATTTAATTAAGTTTCAGATGAACCATATTCAGAGGACATAATAATACAGAGGTCAGGAGTATCTCCTCTGAATTAATGGCAATACTGGCTGTCTTTCCACCTCACGCCTAACCTTAAACATTTTCCAAGACACCTCTGACTCAGCATACTGTGTCTGAAACCACATAGTATATTTATTTTTAAAACACTTGTAAAAGTTTGCATTTTCCAGTCACCCTTGGGATGAAGGCTTGTAAAAATAAAGAGCACTTTCTTCCTTAAGATGAAGAATCCTTGAATAAGCAGAAAGAGGCCAACATGCAGGTGATTTATTTAAGTCTGTGTCAATGATAATGATGTCATGGTTTCCAGCACACTGTGTCCACCCCATTGTGGGACAAAAGAATGTCAAGGACAATTCTAAACACAAAACTTTGATTGTGCTGGAACCGGAAAGGCACAGTAAGAACTGCACTGCACTCTTCAGTTCAAAACCTGCATCCTGCAGACAAACTACTGAAGGCAAGGGAGAGAGAGCAAGCAGAGGGGGCTTATCTCAGAGTGAAGCTATGTGCTGAGGTATGATGGTAGACAGCCAGGCACCAGGGATAAAACACTACTAAATAAAACAGCACCAGAATTAGAATTATTGTCTATATTGTGTGTTTTGAACAATAAATAAGAAAATATTTTATCAGGAGAAAAATGTGTTATCTAAGACTCAGGATAAACAATGAGTAGCTTTTTAAGACCTATTTCTTTTCATTAGACATCAAGGCACCACTTTTGGAACAATAAAAAAAAAAGGACAATAAATCACTACTAATCATTAGAACTAGACAGGTAATAGCCGGGCAACTTTCTTGGTCCAAATAGCCAAATGAGATTAGGGATTTACATTTTATTTAATTATTGTGACTCCAGAATGGGAGTTTATTTACCATAAAGGTAAGAGCAAAAAACAGCCTATTCGTCTGCATCACAGGAGCCATCAACTACAGGTGATAACAGGGTCCGTGACGCATTCACGTGGAGTGTTGTACATTAAAACGTTTGGAATTACGATCCACGGCCAACACAAAACGCTGCTGCGATCTCAAACTACTACAGCCTGACGCCAGTGTTTTGGCTGTTTTTCACTTATCGATCTTAATTTTTTCAAATTAAACTTTTTTTTTAGAAGTTTGGACCCGTACATTTGTTATATCATTATTAATTATTCCTTTAAGGGTGGAAATTCTAGTAATTGGTCCTTGCCCTTGATTTCTAGATATTAAAATTTAAAGCATCAGAACATTCATTCTTATAGCCCTGCATATCTAGTTCATTAACAAATATGAATAGCTAACACCAGCTCATTTAAATAGTATGTCTTACATGAGTTCTCGCCACACTCTGTTTCTGTCACACTGCTCCCAAGAATCATTGGCTCTTATTATACATGTAAATGGCTATCATAAAAATAAAAATTTCATTTAAGATTGTTAATGACTTCTGCAGCAGTCAGACTTCCTTTAATGATCATCCTCTGCCCCTAATTAAACGTATTTATCTTTCAAGCATCTTTGGCTGAGTTCTCCCTCATAGTTGAAAATCTAAAATCTTAAGTCTTAATGGATATAACGATAAATGTTTATGTGTGGGATTGCTGAGATTCGAGAAACCTTCACCGAAAGCAAAATTGGAAACAGAAAGAGTACAAAACTTGGCACAGTATATTAGGAAAACGAAAAACAAATACACACTCTCACTGCCATCAGTCATTTCTTCTTCTTTTTTCACATTTAATTTTCTTTAGTTAGTGGAACTGCTTTTATTTTCCTCCTTCCAGAATACCAAACAATTACTCTGCTTACGTTCAGTGTTTTATAGTCTGCGACATCACAATAGCGTATACACAGACTCTTTTAATTCTTTATTAAAGCATAGTTGGCATGCAGTAGGTAGACTCGTGTTTACTTATTTCCCTTCCCACCCACTTCACCTATTAAAAAGAAACACTACTGTTATTTATATTGTAAGAGGAAAAACAAGGTGGAGTAAATCATAATAGCTTTCTCTGGGTCCTGAGAATAGAGATTAAGGAGGCACAAAGGTGAACTGCAAAGGTCATTTGAAAATTTTTTATAGGTGAGATCACCGTACCAAATAAAGATGAGAAGGGGCAGTTTAGGGGGGAAAAGATTAATTGTCTTTTGTTAATCACATCACACGGTAGTGATGTTCCATCTTAAGTAAATTTAGACCAAGAGGACATTTCCACTTGCACAGTGGCATCTGAAATTTGAGTTTGAACATAATTCACCTTATTTTTCTTACAGCTGGCTTTGGACCATTTTTACTTCCCCAGAGATTCCCACCAAATAGCAGCATCATTTTCAAGCACTTAGCTGTTAAATAATAAAAAAGCTACCTGACCAGGTAAAAGTGTGATATCACATTCACACTAACAAAGGAGAATGATTAGATGGTTGAATTCCAATAGAAGGTGTCAGACAGACAAGACAACTACATTAAACCGAGAGTGTTTAGTCGATATTGCTACATAATTTTCACACAAAACTTTCAAAATTATGCCAGTTGTGACTTCTTAGATTGCTTCCATTTCCTAGCCCGAAAGTATCTGTCTTGATCATGCTGTATGACGTGCACATTGTAAACATGGTGCAGGGACCTCACGCCGGGCGCTTAAAATGTGGTTCCCATGCTACTTGCCTCAAAACCTAAACATGATCCCTTCCTAAGATGTCAGTGGTGTAATGTGATAACACGACTATCGCTTCATAATCTGTCACCAGCTTTGGTATCTCTGCTCTGCAAGGGCCATGGGGAGAAATATTTCAATTATTTGGTTGTGGATGTTGCTCTAGGTAGAAAAGAAGGCACAGGAAAAGGCCAAGCAGCTTTTGACACTTACCTGGACCATCTACAGAGGCTTGCAGAATGTCGTTGCTGTGCCAGGTATGTTCCACTCCGCCCTCCCTTATCTCATCTTCCTCTTCCTCCCTGGGCAGCAGAGCTTGGCTCACGTGCGGGGAGGACTCGTGGTTGGGCACGCCAGCTGGACTCCTCTCCTGGTCCAGAGGGTTGGCAATCCCATCCTCCTCAGCAATTTGAAGCTTGTCCTCCTCATCTGTTTCGGAACCCGTGTCCACAACGTTGTCATAGTTCACCACTGAAGAGGAAGCACAGAACATGCACTCTGTGAACGCTCTGCTGAGAAATATCAGTCACCCCTGATTGTTTAGTGAAATCAAAAATAATTAATATTTTCATAACTTAATCGCCCAACCATGTCAGGAAAATAGAATTAATATCTTTCATGTTTTAGCATTTTTATTCTTATTCAATTAAAGCAGGGTACACTGTGATTTTAAATAGGGTTTTTTTTTTTGCTGAAAAGATGAGAAATTTTTAAAAGAAGCAGAAGCACATATACTCAAAAATATGTCTGTATGGCATCTGAAAAAGACACATTGCAATATGCACTTTTGATGCTCCATAAAAACTTGTAAAATAGATCTGCAATTGGCATTTTGATTAGCTTAGTGACATGGAGTGTTTACTATAAAATGTTGTACTATAAATACAACATGACTTCACTATATTAGCTGTGGTTTTATTCCTCGAAACAGTGGACACACACACACACACACACACACACACACACACATGTCCACCTATTTACCCAAATACGCAAACACATACACAAACCTGCTCAATCTGAAATGGTCACTGTTGCTTGTATATCACCCGTCATGTGCTAAGGCCATTTCTATCCCAATCTCTTAAGCAGAAAATGAGGAAAAGCCATATCTTCTGGGCCATGAATACTACCATTGAGATGTCTTCCTAGAGCCATAATTACAGCAGATTTCAAAGTGACATCGGCAAGACCAACACCAATGTTAAAATAACTCCCAAGAACCAGCGGGCCGCTCGCACAGCCCTCAGTCCCAGCAATGCTCAGTAGCTTTTCTTAAAATAGACAGCTTGTAAATAAGGTCTGTGAACTCAATTGAAGGTGGCTGTTTCTGAATTAGTCAGCCCTCACAAGCTCTCGGCCTACATGCTAGTACATAAATTGTCCACTTTACCACCAGACAAGAAAGATTAGAGTAATAAACACGGGGCATTAGCTCAGCTAGAGAAACACACCAGCCGTTACGCACACACAGGATTGCCAAGAACTGTTAACCCAACTCTCCAGAAACACACACAAAAAAACAAGTTAGAACCATGACATCATGGGAACAAGAGGGAGAGAGAAAGGGGGGAAAAAAGCCTGTGGAAAAAAAAAGCGCAAACAATTTTCAGGTTCATTTTGATTTCTCTGTGCCTAATAAAGCAATCCTCCGCTAAGTTATCAACTGAGCTATCTCAAGTGGCTCTTGCCAGCTATCGGATTATACAAAAGTGGCAGAAAAGAAGGGGGAAAAAATGAAAAGGATTGTGTGTCAGGTTCATAATGCTTTTGGAGAATTCTGGAAACATGTCTAGTTACAAATTTTAGTCAGTCATATCTGTTTGCTTTGACAGGTTCCCAGGGAGTAAAAAAGGAACAAAAAGAGAGAGATTTTTTTTGTCATGTGAGGCTGGGGACAAAAAGATTACACCGTGCATATCTGCTCATAATATGATCTTTGTATAATCCGCGGGTCTGCACTTGCCTTCGGAACAACTGCACAACAGGTGCAAATTAAAATGAAAACGGCAGCGGAGCCGGGCAAACAGAATCTGCTGACCTGGTTTGAATACCAATTGACGGGGGAAACAAAACCTTTTCAAGAGGTGTGACCACAAGGGCTTAGGCAAGTTCAGGCTGGGTAATACCCTCAGATCTACAAAAAGAGAGATATTCTAACATCTCTGCTCTAGCTGTGTGGTCCAGATATACCTTAGTACAATCAATAATGTGCTCCTTTTTTCCCCCCCTGGTGACTAAGATTTAACTATTTCTTAGCAACAAGCAGAAGATTCTTTACAAATTTCCTGAACGCTGAGTTCGGGGAGGGGGTGGTGAGAGTAGTGGGGGCTACAACAAAAGCTCCTAAGGCCTGGGAAGCTTTCAACCCACCTCCTAAAAACTGATCTCTGGGCACAGGAGGAATAAAGAAAGGTCCAGAAGGAGTGAATAAAATTATCTAAGGCTGGACAGGCATTAAAAGGCCTTTATCCTGGAAAAAAAAAACCATGCCTTTTAAGGTCTTTTTCTGCATGGACCACAGTCTCCCGTGTGACACGTGAGTGTTCCTGCAGCAATACAATTGAAATATTTTCTTGTGGAAAAAAAAAGAGATAAATGATTTATGAACAGCCCTTGAGGAGTCCCAAATATCAGAACAATCTAAACAAGCAATGAAGTCATGTCTCACCGTATAGGGTCAGGAGTACAGCATCCATCACCTTCACAGGCCAACAATACTTCACAACCTTTAGGGTTCTCGCTCACAAATAGTAGTAAATACTTTTAAACTAAATAAATAACTGCTGTCAAGTTCACTTACAGAAGCAGTATGCCATCTTTTCCAGAGCTATGTTAACTAGGATATCCATTTCCATAGCCATTATGGTGGTATCCCAACCCCCCTTTTTAAAATTCAGGTAAAACAATTCAGCATAAAGTTAATTTTTATATCTGAAGTCTGTTCTTTCTGGCTTACCTCTCAACAACCAATATTAAATCTGTTAATATGGACGGTGTACTTCCTACTGCCTGTGTCACCCCCCACTTCTAAATCTCCAGGATTCTCCTTTATGTTTTTTTCTCAAATCTAGTCAGTGGATTTGCCTAAAGTAAGTAGTGGGAAAATTCTCATCACAGAAATTTCTTATTATGGAATGGCCAATACGGAATGCATTTACCCTATTTACGTTACAAAATAAAATAAGCTCATTTTCCCATTTATTCACACTTTTACTCTTTGCCCACCACCATCACCATTGACATAAAGAGATCTTAATAATACAGCTTTGTCTCTGAAAAGTAGAGGTTCGATTTTGTATAATAGCCAATGTATAGTGGTTTTAAATGAAGGTCGCTGGGCAGAATGTATTTGCCCACTGTATTTTTGAACTTACAGTACCTATTTTTTATTCAGCATTCAGGGGCACAGAACTACCTGTGCAATGTAGCAAAGTTCTACTCAGTCCTTAGGTTAGGTCAAATAAGCCACCCCTCATGTGTGCCTCAGTAAAATTTTATACGTGTATTGGAGCTCCATGGCTGGCAGAAAAAACAGACAGTTACTGCAAACCACAAAGAAGTGGGAGCCCAAAGAGTTCCTTTCTGCAATTCAATAAACAAGAGGAAAGATGTACTGTTTTCTGGCTCAAAATAGACACTAATTTTACATCTGTCTCTGAGGCACAGCAAAAAGCCAACTAAAGAGCAGTAATAAATGTCCAAAAAACAGCATCAGTATCCAAAACTCTCCCAGTAATCTTCAGAGGAATTAATTACAATTCTGTGTAACAGTTGCATTTGGCAAAATGCACCCATAATTATATACAGGTACTGTACTGTATTACAGAGAAATTTGCCATGTGATACATGTTTACATGATAATTGATGGATAAGATAAAACTATTTGCATATGAAGTGCATATGAATTATTGGCATGGCTCCCCATTTTATGTGGAATCATATTAAAGTTTCATTTTCTCTAAAACTGTATGTGTAATATGGGGTTACCAAAGGGTATAAAAGCTGATACTTAAATTTGCTTTATAGCAAATGGGCCTGGAAAGATATATCTGAATATGTATTACTAAAAACCTATATTAAAAAGGTTTCATAGTTTATCTATAATAAGCACTATTTTCACTTCACCAGATTGCATTATGTTAAAGCCCTTCAATTCTTCCATCTAAGTAAACAATACTCTAAATTGTATCACTATACCAATTAATTTTACAATCACATGCAAAACAAATAATGGTTTCTCTTCATTGTCTATTGATATAACTGGTTTTTCTTCTTCAGATTTTTGTATTCTGGTGACATGGAACAGAATAGCAGCAAGTGTGACATTTTTATAAAGTCCATACCTGCTGGAAAATTTCAGCATATGCAAAAATGTTCTATCATAGCATTTAAACATTGCTGATAATTAGCTTGACATTTGAAATACCAGAACTGTTGTTTTGAAGATGCCCTATACAATGTTACCTAACTAACCCCTTTTCATACTTATATGCTTTCTCTACATTATTCTGTCAGTTACAGTACAGATATCGGTTGCTAATGTATTAACATGCAAAAGAAGTGATGTTAAGGGGTGATACTTCATCTTCACCAGAAGCAGAAGTTTTACTGATGTAAAGGGAAATTATACATGTGGATTAGCTACAGCTAATTGTTAACACAGCGGTTAATAATGATTTCCTATAATTCCACTCAAGCTAAGTGTGCCAATACTTAAGTCTCTCAATAATATCTTCAAACATCAATTATTACTTACAATGCGGTAAGTCCAGAGGATACACAGCTGTGTTATTCTCACCTCAGGAAGCTTCCTATCTATTTGGAGAAATAGAATCATAAAGCTGTAGTTGCTAGAAGGCACTTGTGGTCAACCTTTCACATGAGACCAGGGAGGTGATGCAGGCACAAGGTCAAGTGACTTGTCTAGGGTCCTGCAGCACCAGAGCTAGAAGGCACGTCTTTCAGCATACAGCAGACCCACAAAAATATATACAATAATACAAGTCCCCAGCGAAGAATGCAATTTAAATTTAAAGTTCAAATGGCCAAATAAGGGAATGGCAATCCCTGGGACTTTGGGGAATTCTCGTGTCCCAAAATGGAGATTGCCATTTAATTTTAAATTGTTTTGATGATTGTTACTTTCAAAGATACCCATAATTTGGGTTATAGAAGCCTACCAATTTGATCAATTACCAGAATCTAACAATACACCCATGTTTCCTGCAATAGTTTGAAAACAATAGAAATGAAGAGGCAATTCCTAGAATTATGACTTTGAAGACCTGTCTTCTCATCTCAGCCCCAGCATATAACCAGCTGTGTGGCCTTGGCCTTACCATCCAAGTAGACCTGATGCAAATGGGTATAAATAATAAGGGATTCTGTGTCTATGAGATTGACACAGGAGCCTAAGAAGTTGTATATGCGACGGCACTTTGTAAAGGATAGAACACTGATAACCCCTGAAACAGTAATATAAAAATGGGGCCGTCATGCCAGTACCTTCTTTTGTCTGCTGCTGTGATAAGTGGTAGAGCCACAGGTGACAAGAGAAGATTTGAGTGCATGCCAAATCACCATCTTGGTGTTGTTTCTTCATTTAAAAATTCATTTGCAAAACGGTCCTCTAGTAGGCGGCCCATGATGGAGACAGTATGCTTGCTCCTTCAACTAATACATGATACAGGTATGTGACCCCATTTTAAAAATATCTCTTCTGATAATATGGCTTAAAGTTTAAAAGAAGTCCTTTGAAATTTTGAGTCATTTGGCTTTCCAAATCTCTTTATGCTTACGTGCTTGGGGCTCATTTACGTTTGAGCCAGTGGGCTAACAGTCTACTTGTTTTCTTAGGATGTTTTTTATGTGTGGTAAGTGTTGAGGAAACACTCTTAAGACTCCTCACCTGAACTGCCGCCCTTTCTTGCTCCTCCTTCCCCCCAAGGTTGAACGTGCATGTACTGTGCTCCTAAGGACAGAAAGCTGCTCTTTTTTAAGGGCTTTTATCCAGTGACTTGTTTTTCTAGGGAAGATGCAGCATTGACACCTGTCCTACGTCATAGTCAACTTTGTCACCTCTGTACTCGGATGGATAAAGATGATAGGAGTAAATCCAAGGTTCAATTTCTCCTTTCATAAGGGGGGGGTGGAACTTTTGAGAGGTACAAGGAGGCAAACAGAAATTCAAACAGGGATTTTTCTCTTGAATTTAAATATGTGCCACTGGAACATGAACATTAATTTCCTGATTTATAAATGGGGATCCCCTTTAAAGTATATGATTGTCTCACCACCATGCCGTACAATTCAAACTAGTCTAAAATAATATTGAATGCAAGCTGTAATTGAAAACTTTTTTAAAAAAGGAATAACTTTATCACTTGGGGATGCAAGATGAATTAATTCTAGGAAGCAGGGACCATGCTAGTTTGAAATTGCTCATGGAATGTGCTCTCCAGTACAAAACACTGCTGTAAAAGAACTACTATGAACATGCTAGTCGGCCTTTATACAAATTAGCTTGGTCACTTTAATTTTTTATCCCAGGAACATTCAAAGGCATTAAATCCGCATTATAAATTAATGAGTTGTAAAATGTCAGCTGATAAAACAAAAGCAGTTTTGAGTATAGGGATAAAAATGTTTCCATTTCAGATTAGCTATGTAAAAAATATGCATATTAAGTGAAATGAGAGGAATTTCTGCAGTGCCTGGGTTCTCACGAAGAGGGGTCGGGCCTCCAACTTCCGGTTGCAGAAGCATCCGTGGGAAGCGGCAGCCGTTCACCCCGACTGGAAATCTCAGCAGCTTCCCTGTACCTGGGGAGTGCCCCAGTTTCAGGAGGGTAGTGACAAAAAAGTTTAAATTTCTGCAAATTTGCTGGGGCTCTGGATAATCTCCCACATGCAGGTAATGACATCTTGGTTATATAATTTCCGCTTCTGAGCTCCTTTTTTTAAAATAAAGGAAATATAAAAATAAGGGCAAAAATTCTAAGAATAAGAGTGTGGATCCTCCCTTCCTCAAACTATCATCAAAACAGATACTGGTCAGAGGTTTTGCAACAGTAAATTCAGTTATCTTTCCAGAAGACACCATATTCCTAGGTCATAATGTTCTAACTGACATGTATGCGTATCCAAAGACTTAACATCTGTGTATTTTCTTTTATAAAAGTAAACACATTAGGTTTTCCTGTATTCCTGGAATTCATAATGGTTTTGATCCCCTTAACTCCTACCAACAGACACCAGCCATTGTATTGATGTTTCAGGCACACCTGCCCCTGCTTCTACTTTCATTGGGTGAGTTTTTACAGTTGTCATTTCTATCTTTTAGGAATTTTCCCAGCTTCACTTTCCGTCTTCATCTGTCATATGCTTGCACTCCAAGGACATCATACTTAGATAACCTGTCCTCCAGAAGTTAGTAATTCCCTGAGATGGCTAAAAATGTCTAATAACCCCTTCATCAACAGGCCTAGAGTGACAGCATACTGAGGAGACCCAAACAACAGCCATACACACATACTTTTATACAGATTGTACCTCTATTTGCTAACAACTCCACCATGCATTATTAAATACATCAAGGGAATATGTGTCTCTCAACAGTATGTTGCAAGGAAAAAATGAGTTCAGAAGACTCTCTCTCATTATTGGATTCCATGATCACTCAAAACCTTGCTTTATATTAACCATCACAAATAAAGTATTAAGAAGCTTTACAGAAAAAAAATATGCTTATTATCATGCCTGAAGGATGACATTCAAGAGGTATGTGATAACTATAATTTATTCAGGACCTGGAAGTATGAAATAACAAGTTTCTGAGCCATCAAAATTGTTTTGCCTTTTTTTATCTGACACGAGAGCAGACCTTGTCTAGCTTTAAGTTTTATAGTAATAAGACCTTGGAAATAAAACCTTGAATAAACTGAATATAAAGAAAGGGGAAATGTGTCCTTGTGTAAATAGATATTGTGTCTATCACCTTCCTCTGAAAAGGTTACACAACTTTCAAAGCCCATAAAAGGTGTAAAGTCAGTAACTGCCAGGGT
>NW_026521904.1:1565000-1567500 GCF_021234435.1 Artibeus jamaicensis
CTCAATGGGCAGAGAGAAATTTTAGGCCTACTATTTGCTTTGCCAAATACTTCAAATACATGTTATAACATTATTTCCAGAACAATGATTGAACCTTGGAGCTAAAAAGCAGGACGTAATATTTTTCCACATCTGATATGGGTTTTTTTATACCTAATAATCATCAAGCATCTACAAAACAAAATTATTCATCTCATTTTTGGCGAAAACCACTAAGTCATATACATTGTCTGACATCCAAATTTTCTAACTTCGTAGAGAGGCTGGAATGGGTGTTGGTGGGGCTCTCTTTATGCCCATAGACTAAATCAATGTCGTCTTACCTTAGAAAGGTGTCCTGAGGCTTACATTAGTGGTATAAATTGCAATCAAGGGCAATGAACTAGAGAGGATAATATCACAATTCAGAAGTAAAAGAAAGCATACTGGATGGATCAATGTCTTACCCTTCAGAATGTTTAGGTAACTTGGGGCTTAGATGACATGTGGCTCTTTGGGCAGTGGATTTCAACTAGACTTCCCCTGTTTTTGCCATCCAAACAGCATGGAAACAAAGAGTAGAGCAGTAAGTTTGCGTGAGCAGGACGACCCAGGCTTGGAACAAACTGGCTGTCACAGACACACTTCTGTTTGGACACCACAACTCTTATCTGCAGGCTTGCTCTAAAAGTAGTTCAGTGGCCACCCTTCCTTTTCCTCCCTCCCTTTTCTTTTGCCTCATCCTTGAGAAAGAAAGAGAGAGAAGATGGTTAGGAAAAGAAAGAAATGACACGGTGCCATCCTACTGGGCTTAAACTACTTTTTCCCAGGCTCCAACTCTCCCTTCCAACTGCCTTCCTTCTCAGGTCCTGGAATGTGCTGACCCTGGCCACTTTTGAAGGTCTAAGCCTGATGTGGCAAGAGTCAGTCACTGTGCACTTCCAGGAACATCTGAGTCACAAAAGGGCTTCTTTCATTTTAGGCCTCTGGTTGGCTCAGTGATTTCTATGGATGTCCCTCCACTGAAAAGAGAGGGCCAATCCTATGCTTCTCCCTTATTTTACCTGAAGTAACAAGTTACACAAATTAAACAATCACACCAGCATTCATTTTTTTTGGGGGGGAAGCAAATTTTCACTTCCTGAGGTGATGAGGAAAATTCCTTAAACAGATAAAACGGCACTTATTTTTGCTTGTAAACAAGTAAGACTAAACTCTTTTCACCCCTCAATTCTCTTGAGTATAATTTACTAAGTCCTTCCTATTTGTTTTAGACATAAGGCACCTTTTCCACTATGAGCTTAATTTTAGTCATCAAGATTATCTATTGACTGACAGCTGCATGATCTATGACCCACACCCTAAAAAAGGGAGCAGTTTAAAAGCAACTATGAATTTTATCCATTCTCTGGCCACTGTTATCTTTTATGAAGTATTGATAACACATTATCTTGCAGAGCAGAATAATACTGCACAAAATGATACTAAGATGTTTAAGACTTCTGCCTTACTAAAAGTTATTATTCAGAAGTTTACATAGTCTGCAAACACTTATCAGAAGCTCCAGGCAGAAAGAACAGAACCTCCATTTCATTAAGATACAGTGGGATGTTAGAGACTTAGGGCAGATAAAGGCCAGTCCTCAAAAGTTCAGAATCTTCCTTGATGAGCGAATAAGTACATAAATTAAAATGGATGGCTCTTATGAAGTGAAGACCTGAACATAGGTATTCTTAACACTGATTGTAAAGTTTTATTAAGCCTGCATTTCTTAATTTATTATGGTGGGAAAATCACAGAGTCATTTTACAAATCACTTTGGTACTGAGCCCCAGGGGTAGACTGTTGTACGTGCAGATGGGTATACTCTGGGAGAGCGCAATATCCAACTGTTCCATTAATATCCAGCTATTAAACAATATCCAAATATTTAATTTGACTCTTTAAAAATTAATTTTAGAATGGCAGAACTATCCAGAATCTGTATAATACATCCATGGAATGGTTTTCATATTTTAACTCACTAAGGCAGGAAAAGAAAGCTATATATCATTACGCCTGCTCAACTTTCAAGCCAAGGAACGTTGATATTGTTAAGACTTAGAAGAATATGAGGCCATCCTTCAAATATTTCTTCACAAATCAGATTAATCGATATCCTCTGGAACACCTAGTTAAATATTTTTTGAAAAAGGTAGAATATAGATTCAAAATACATGAGATTGTTGACAATTCCAAATTGTATGAAAAATTCAAATATATCAAACTTGCCGTTTCATAAAGATACTTGGTTTTTGATGTGAATAATTTACTTTCCTTTACACAGCATGCATATTTGCAAACTTTATATCAATTTAAGTTTTTTTCCTTAGCCTGCACTTGCCTTTTCTTGTGCACACACACCGCACAGCATAGAAGGCCTTTCTGCGTAGTGGGATATAGTTGCACTGGGCGTAAGGACGAAATTCCCAAGTGTTGTCCCATTTTTACTACACTTTTCACAGAGTAAAACTTCATTATT
>NW_026521904.1:1570000-1572500 GCF_021234435.1 Artibeus jamaicensis
AATGAACACCTTACCTGCTTAGTTAAGCTGATTACAGATATACATTCATCTAAAGGAAGCATCCCAGCTTCTCACAAGACACTCAGGTGGTACCTTTTGCTCTCAGTTGCAAACTGACACTGTCCTTAATCCCTCCAGAGCTTCCATTTTACAGCTCCCAACAGAGCAATGCCACTCAACCATCTACAAAATGACAAAAAGCATCCCCTCCTTTTAGGAAAAAAGGTACAAATGGACACCAGAACCAGAGAAAATCATACGAGAACCTTACCTGAACAGCAAATGCTCTGTCATTCATAGGACTCTCTAGTTTTGGGAATCTCAGAATTATAATTACTGGTAGTTTTGTTGCTTCAATGGTTTTAGCATGTAAGAGGGTTGTTCAGTTTAACTCTTTAAAGATAAGTATAAAGCACACCCATGCTTTTGCTTCTCCGTCAAATTTGTTGCCTCAGGTGTTCTTTCAGGGGACGTGTGACATGTGAAGTAGCCCCTATAGGGACCACCATTTCCCTCTCTCTTCCCCTTCCTTCTTTTCTTGAAATTAAGTGCTCAAGTTCTAACTTTTATACAGGCCACTGAGCTTGGGGGTCCCTAGTGGGGGGCTGGCCCACCTGGCTCAGAGCACACCTACACGTGCTTGCGCTGGGTGGCGGACAAAGTGTCAAATGTTCACATGAGGCTCTCAGAAGACTTCATGCACCAAGCCCTTTCATTTTCCCAAACAGAGAGTATGCCAGGAGCTAAGACACACTGAGTTGTCCTCCTTTCCTTTCCTTAGCTCCTCCTCTCCCTTTTCCTGACCCAATAAGTAAACGTTTTGCAGCTTAGTCAATGTGGCAAAGATACATATTTTGTTTTCAGGACTTTTCACAGAGCATACTCCCCGATATCTTATCTCCAATGAGACTCTGGCTCTTTAGATCAGTATTAATCCAGTGCTCATTGTTTTTTACTATGGGTTTTGCTAGACCCCAGGGAATTTTAATGATCACCAATCAATGTTCTCTCAGTTTTGTCTTATCTCAAATATTTTCTCATAGGAGTTTGTTTGATAACTCATAAAGGCATTAAACCAAAGATTAAGTTTAATAAGTGTCAATTTCAGAAAACTGATTTTGAAGTTTGATAAAAGTTGAATATTCTGGTGTTTACAAGTTATCCTACTGCTCTAAATGTCACATCCTAAGTTCTTCAGGCCCTTGTTTTGTTTTACACACAAGTATTTCTCTGGCTGCTAAACATCTGGTCGGTAATGGCCTTAACCTTACAGATAAGTGGGTTCTGACAGTGTCAGCTTCCCCTGCTCTGTGTGCTGGGAACAGAGGAATTGTGACGGGGTTCATTAAGCAGCTTATGAAAAAGTGGAGAAATTTTACCTAGGTGGATCTTCTTTGTTAACACACAAAAATATATTATGGTATTTCTTATGTCTAACGTACCCCTGTTATTTCTTTGTTCCCTGGATTTTGTTTAGGGCCATCAGCTATGCCCCCCTTTTTATTCTTTCTATGCCTCCAAGTTACGCCCATCTCGTTTATTGTTCATGATAGCAGTGTACTTTTGACTAGAAAAGAACACATTTTCTCACAACTGTCTAGATTCTTCTCCCCGTCAATGTTAAAGCAACGATAAACTAACAAGCCATAAAAATGCACCAGAACACATGGGCATGCTAAGGCCATTTTATCCCTTGAAGCACGGTGACATTTAACTAGTGGCTGAGCAAGGGATTCCAGGTTTACGTGCCTTCTGACAGGCCCATTTGGCCCCGCTAATGGGCCAATTCTAAAACGGAAGTGCAAAGAGAAGAAACAACCTTGTCTTGGAGCCAGGAGAGCTCAGCAATTTGAAAACGCCTCTCTCTTATGCATTTGATTTTTCTGTAGGTTGTGGAGTGAGACTGCTTAAATTTGAATTTTAGTTCTTTTACTGACTCCCTGGTGGCTTTTACAAGACATTTAACCTGCCTCAGTGTCCTCCTCTCTCGAATGGGGGTGATGACAAGAGCTATTGTGAAGATTTAGATCAGTCCAATCATGTAAAGCACCTGGAGCCTGGCATACAGTAGGTGCTTAGTAGATGCTAGGTTTTATTATTGTTATTGCTTGCTCAGTCCAGGGGCAGTTTTAAGCATGCAAGAGTAGGTTCTGCATACTTTTCTCATATTATAATTTTGTGAGTGGATCCTATAACTTGCAGTGGTCACACTGAGCCTGTAAGAGTTTACTCTTTATTTAAGTTTGGCAAAGGAAAATGGCGGGGGGGCACTGAAAAGTCATAACATTGAAGCACAAAATGTAAATTTCAGAAGTATGGAGATCCCTGCCATAGAAAGGGCCACCCCAGACACTAAACTAGGTGCAGTACTGCCACCCGATGAGGCAGGCAGCACAGTTGCCTTTTGCAGATGCAGCAGCTAAAGGTTCCAGATGATAAGAGACTTATTGAAAGTTCATGCAGCTAAGTGGTGAAATTGAGTTTTCCGTGTCTCATCTGT